>NC_063201.1:30896268-31143768 GCF_017589495.1 Alosa alosa | reverse complement strand
CCATTACTCCAGGTGAGCCTCCTCCCACGCCACACAGCCTGCCGCAACACTAACGCTAATTATCCCCATGGCTGCCCGTTTCCATATCAACAGCACATAACCGGACACCTCGTAAGGTCATCAGTCACAGTTGCAGCAGCCAATGCTGTGACACTTTGAAACAGACATAATGTGAGAAAAAAGCATGTAGCTTAATGTTTATGTTGACTTTTGTTGTATCCACTAACTTCTTTTACAGTATCACAAAGATCTGGTTGCATATGTATGTCAAAAGAAGCACTATATGTCAATCCATTTTAAAGTAGCGTATGTATGTAACTGAGCAAGTTGAGAATGTGATTATTGGATATATGGATTTCAAATAAGCCACCATTAGTACTATGTAAAAGAGAGAGAGTAGCTAGAGCAGCCAGCAGTAAGCAAGCGTTTGTGTAGGCAGCAGCAGCAACAGGGTAAGGACACCGTTTGCATCACAAAAGGTCTTGGGACATATCAGGCTGCTCTTGTCACCTGTCAGAGCCTCCGACAGCCCTCCAGCCTAACGCCAGTGGCAGCACAGTGTCCCCGAGAGCAGGCCTTGGGCATGTGGGCACAGTAGAGCCACAGAGTGTCCACAGAGTGTCCACAGATGCCCAGTGCCCAGTGCACTGACTATATCTGAGGTACTCGACGCATGGTTTCTTTAAGACACGGCTGCTAAAGGCGTTTGATGGCGGTGGAGTATAGGAGCGTGAGCAGCTGGCTCTGTGCTTGTGTCCAGCGTGCTGCGGCGCTTTGTCAGGTGTGTGGACGCTGTGTGGACGCTGTGTGGAGTGCTGTCTGAGTGCTGTCTCAGCAGCCCTGCTCAAAGCCCTGGGTGTCGCTTTCCCTTTGTCTCAGCGCAGCTCCTCACCACCGCAGCACCTGCTGTCGCTCTCTCCAGTAGCCACCGATGGGGCCGCGCGGGGAAAACACAACACAAAAACCTTTGGCTGCGCATATCTTACTCCCACTCACATGCACATACAGTATGTCCACACACACACACACATGCACACACACACACAAATTACGCACGCATATGCGCTTCATCTCCGCGTGAGCTCAGCCCACATATCCTAAAGGAAGGAAAGAGATATGAAGCCTCCTTTACACCCTCCCCCCCCTTTACCTTTCTCTCTGTGCGCCTGTTCCTCCTCATCTGCCGGCGCGGAGGGAGGGGACGGAGACGGACCATCTGCCGCTTGTAGCTCACGCAGAGTCCCCCCGCGCACGCAGCAAGGTCAGGGGAGCGCTGCCACCAACGCCGTTCACCGGCCTGGCACCGGCGCCCGCCAGCGGCTCTCTCCCTCTCTCTCCCGCGCGCGGCCGTGCCATCCGCCGGGGCGCCAGCAGGGGCCATTTCCACTCGGCATATGGCAGCTATTGATAAAGCCGTGGTGGTCCGTCAGATCGGCCGGCCGTCATGCCAGAGCCACGCGTGTGATGGAGGGATGAGGTGGAGGGATGTGGAGGAGGGATGAGGTGGAGGGATGGGGGGTGGGGGGGTTTGGCTCACCACGCTCTGCAGCACCGGAGTGCTAAATTTCACTTAGACTGGGAACAGGCGGAAAGATACAGACATCCAACTGTTACACAGAAGTCTGACTCATAGCTTACTGTACCACTGGCAGTGTTGTAGACTTGGACTACCTACAGTAGCAACCCAAGTGAAACAGTTGTCCTCACTGCTATGGGCATCATCAGTGCATGCTGACTAAAGCAAAAGCAATATAGTTACAGTTGCATCTGTTGAGAGACACGTACACTTTGTTTTCCTTATTGTGATGTTGTGTTTGAACCTCTGCTTGGTGTGTGTGTGTGCATGTGTGTGTGTGTGTGTGTGTGTGTTTGTGTGTGTGTGTGTGTGTGTGTGTGTGTGTGTGTGTGTGTGTGTGTGTGTAGTGGGAGCCTCTTTTGCTCTGGGCGTGTACACCATCGTCCTGCTGAAGCTGTACTCCTACAAAGATGTGAACAAGTGGTGTCGGGAGAGGAGGCAGGTCAGAGCACGCAGCCTGTCCAGATCGCTCTCCTGTGAGTAATGCCTGTCTGTTGGACATCCTTCCATCCTTAGTTTGCTACCTGTTCCCACATGGCCTCAGAGTGTGTGATGTTGTGAAGCTGGACTGCATGGCTCCTGTTTGACTGCACATATTTGCAGGCTGTGTTGCTCTGCTGAGCATTGAGAGTGTCTGTGCAGTTACACCTGTGACCCAATTGCTGCGTGCCCTTGATGGACATCTCCTCTGAGCTATTTTTACTGTAAACATTCACATGCCCCATGGAAGGCCCCGTGGCCTTGCACTGCCACCTGCTGCTGGGATGAGGAACTACCCGCAGCAGCAGAGCGCCACACGCATCACAGGAGTTGGTGAAGCGCCGGTCCAGCTGTATTGTATTAGATGGTCATCATGTGTGTCCAGTATTGGTCCAATATGTGATTCTATTGGGTGAAGTAGTCCATCTGATTAGTATCTGCTCCTCCACAGGTCCATCCTCACCAACAATTAGCAGCTCTTCTCAGACTCATGTCTCTTACCCAGGCAATCTCTCTCTGCGAGGTAAGCAGGACTAGACACACACACACACACACACACACACCATGTTGGCACTATGAAAATTCAGACTCTCATGTGTTCCTTTTCTCATTTCAGACCTGTATTATTTTGTATTTGCCCCCACACTCTGCTACGAGCTTAACTTCCCTCGGTCTCCGCGGATACGCATGGGCTTCCTGTTGCGGAGGCTGTTTGAGATGGTAAGTCTGCACACCTGGCCTGGACTCATTCACAGGTGAAGGTCACAAGTTCATATATATGCCACTCAGCAGTCACCTAGGCCACCATCATTAAGTCTGCCTCCCATTCTCCCTCATAGCTGCTACTTACACAGCTGCTGGTGGGCTTGATACAGCAGGTATGTCTCAACATTTCTGTCATTTCTGTTCTTGAGACCAGTGCTCATTTACATTGTAACATTGCAAATGATGTAATTGAATAATAACCTTTATTCATCATTTATCCAGTGGATGGTCCCAGTTATCCAAAGTTCAATGAAACCACTGCAGGTACTTTGCTTCAAATATTTCTGTTGTGTATAATTTACAGAAAAGGTGTCTCTGTTTCACAACTGTATTAAACTTTTCCTTTTTTTGTAGGAAATGGATTATTCTAGAATGGTGGAGCGACTCCTCAGACTGGCGGTGAGTGGGGTGGCTACTGTAATGTTCAGAAGCTAATGCACCTTACATTTTCTGACTCATATTGATGTGAGTAATGAGACAAACCTTTCAGAAGAGAATGGGGGTCACAAGTCCAAAGTGTGGTTTATATTTAACTCTCATATTTTACATAAGACTCAGATAAGTGAACAAAACAAGTCATAAAGTTAACTATAGATCATGGACAGATAGATGTGTGAGTGATTTTTAAGAGAGAAGGGCCATACTATACTTTTATCCAACGCAACTCATTTTCAATTCTTTGCCATGAAACACAAATCAGACCATAGTCATAGGACACCTCTCTTATCTCCCAACAGGTTCCCAACCACCTGATCTGGCTGATCTTTTTCTACTGTTTTTTCCATTCTTCTATGAACTTCATGGCCGAGGTGCTGCAGTTTGGGGACAGAGAATTCTACAGGGACTGGTGGTAGGTGCTCTCTCACTGTGTTCACCTGTGATGGTGGCAGTGGTTGAATATTTCCAGTTAATTACCTCAGATCATTCCGAGACATTTCATTTTTCGATTTTCAACCTTCAGTTCTGGTGTCCTGTCCACTATTGTGTCTTATAATCTTATAATTCAGGCCCTCGTTAATATTTGCAGGAACTCTGAGACCATAACTTATTTCTGGCAGAACTGGAATATTCCCGTCCATAAGTGGTGTCTCCGGTGAGTTTGACCATGAACACGTGAATGAAAAAGAAATAACATTATCCCCACAAATTGTAAGAGGCATTAATGGAGGCTTTAAAAGACCGCAGCAAAAGCTCTTTGAGTTGAAATGGGACGGGCATTCCTGAAATTCCAATAACAGCCTAATCCCATTCTACTTGTGTGATTTATAAATCCATGTTTGGGTCAGCCATGCACACACACATACATTCCAAACGTTCTCCTGATTGCCCACCGTAGTGTGGGACTGCAGTGTGTGTGAGTGGCTTGTCTAACGTGTGTCTCTGTCTCCTCAGGCACTTCTACAAGCCCATGCTGAGGAGAGGAGGCAGTAAGTGGGCCAGCCAGTCTGCAGTGTTCTTCCTCTCAGCGTTTTTTCATGAGGTGAGCGGAGTGGCTGCAGATGCATGAGTAACCTAGCAGAAAGCCTTTAATGCCTCAGCAGGAGCCCAGGAGTCGAGTGGTGTGGCAGCTGTGACAGCAGTTAATTGTCCTTGTCACGGTTTAAAGGACTCGTATCATCCATTATAACTATGTACACTTGACTCTGCTAGTTGTGCTCTGCCATGCTAACTAGGGGGAAAAAAAACTGTACAACCAACCATTATGATAAACGGCAGGTCTAGTTTGAGGGAATAATCAGTAAGGCTTCCTACCCTGTGGGGTGACCCCTAGCCTGGGCAGTAAGGGACAGCAGTTCAGTTGTCCCCCGCACCAGTGGCCTGCTCCTGTGCCTGGGGATATATACTGTATCAGTGGTGGCGAGCTTAAGTGTCTGAACAGCGCTTGGCTCATCTCCAGCACGCTTCATGTGCGCTGAAGGTCAGCACTGAAGGATGGCAGGGTGAGCAGAGCAGGGCCAGGCCCAGTATCAGCGCTCCTGCTGCCTGAGATAAGAGCAGGTTCCGCCAGGAAGCTCTGGCCGGCCGGCAAGTCGCGAGTGAGATATCGGCCCTTTGGACAACCCCCTTCTCTTCCCGGAAGCTCACCTTCAGAGGACATGGCGAGGTCAGCAGCGTCTCTGGAGAACCAAAGCTGAAGTTCCTTTGAACTTCGTGGTCTCACTGGCCACATGCCCATAATCACACATGAAAACACACGTGACCACCATCCACAACTCACCCAATTTCTAGGACTCTGTCATGCAGGACACTATAATGCAGGACACTGCATGAGAGACCAGTGAGATGCTTGCATGTAGTAACTTCCCAGTATTGCATCATCTAGTGATAATTGTGTGTCTAGTGTACAGTACATACAGTACATTAAGGGACAGAGTGCCGCTACATACAAGGACCTTGCCCTACTCTCTGTCCTCCAGCTATCTAATTGCCCTCTGTGTGTGCACATTCCCTCCATTTCTGCCTTCCAATCCAGGCTAAACCCCACCTTTACAACTTCTGCAAATCCTATGTATTTCTGTGTTGTGTGCCCTGATATTGAAGATTTCTTTTTATTTATGTTTTTATGATTATTGGTCCAGTGTGCTTTTCTGTATTATTTGTTATTTGTTATCTTTAGTTATCCACTGTACAGCACTTTGGTCAATTTATGCTGTGTTTAAATGTGCATTATAAATTAAATTTACTTACTTACTTACTTACTTACTTACTTACTTACTTACTTACTTACAAAAAATTGGGACGGCATGCACATTAAAAAAATGAGAATAGTCTTCATTTGAACTATTTTAACTATTCTATTTAACTATTCTATTTTTTATTAGTATTATTATCTATTTTGACGCTGTGCAGAATGCTTGGGTCGCGCCCCCAGTGTAGCCTGGTGGTTGGCGTGTATCATGACTGCAGAGGTGTTTGAGTGTTTGTGTGTGTTTCTGTTTCGCAGTACCTGGTGAGTGTGCCTCTGAGAATGTTCAGACTGTGGGCGTTCATGGGGATGATGGCACAGGTGAGGCACCGTAGTCACAGTTTTGTCCGATGACCTGAGTCTGTGTCAGGTGTCTGTGTCAGGTGTCTGTGTCAGGCGTCTGTGTCAGGTGTCTGTGTCAGGTGTCTGTGTCAGGTGTCTGTGTCTGTGTGCGCTCTGTCAGTGTGCTCATGCCCTTCCATTTCTTTCAGCTTCCACTGGCTTTCTTTGTGGGCCGCTATCTAAGAGGTAACTATGGGAACGCAGCAGTCTGGATGTCACTCATCATCGGTCAGCCCATTGCCGTCCTCATGTATGTCCATGATTACTATGTCCTTCATTACCAAGAGCTACCACAAACCACAGGACTTTAGGACCCCACACACATCCTTGTATCCCATCCCATCCCCATACCACAAACAACCTTGTGTCCAGTGCAATGAGTATATATTTTTGTCAGCCTTGTGCCAGGAGTATATAATTGTGTGAGTAAAATATGTTTCATATTGTTACACACATCATTTGTAAACCTTTATACTGTGTACACTACTACTCAGCTGTAAGATGCTTTGAGGTTTTTTACATTTAAATAATGATTTTAATGTTTTAAAATAAAGTTATTAAAGTGTGTGTGTGTGTGTGTGTGTGTGTGTGTGTGTGTGTGTGTGTGTGAGAGAGAGAGAGAGAGAGACCTGCTCAATATTTGAATTATGCATCCTTATAAGGCAAGAGGGACATCTAGTGGAGAATTGTTACCGGATTGCGGTGCTGTATATGAGAATGTACAATTATGTCCTGGTGTGGAAGCATTCATCAACTCTAATTACATTCTGCTGTGGGAGTTGGAGGCACTCTAATCTCACGCTGTGTTCTTTCTGCAAATCTGGCTGCTCTTCGCAATTTGTTCTCTGATGATGCGAATATCACGAGTTCCCAATCAGCATGTGGAGGGAGAAATGGCCTGTGTGATAACACCTTCAGCAGCCCGCCTCCTAATGTGTACGTTTCTTGTCCCAAACTCCCTGCTAGAGCTTTTGAAATATCTTTGTGTTCTGATGGTATTATCACAGAGCTTGCCATGATGGTAGAGGAATATGGATTGTGTTTAGTCTTTACTGTGCCCTAGAGGACCATGTGATGGCATGTAGAGCACATGGGGGAACCCTACAGGCCTGCTCATGGTGCCTCCAGAAGCCCAAAGGATCTGTTCTAATCTAATGGATATGCTTGAGTGTCAGGATGGCACTGGATCTGTTCTAATCTAATGTATATGCTTGAGTGTCAGGATGGCACTGGATCTGTTCTAATCTAATGTATATGCTTGAGTGTCAGGATGGCACTGTGAAGGTGACTGGATGGGAATGTAAGCGCTGAAGTGTTTACTTTACAGTGATAGGAAGAACAGACGGGATGAGGTGTAAACAAGCATGGCTTAGACCAGTCCTCCAGCAGACTTTTATAGGGTCAATATACAGTACAGTCACCGCCAGGTGTGGGCAGACCAGGAGGTGACCACCAAGATGTTTATTTTGTATTCCCAAATCTAGACTTAAAAGTCAGTCTTGAACTGGTGATGGCAGTTTTGTAGGTGATGCGTACCTATAATTATCTAATAATATAGAAATAATAGCAATCACCATATCCTTAAAATGAGGAAATAATCCCCCGACTGCAAAAGAAAAGGTTACTAAATTTGTCTTGTATAAAGTTCTCCAAAATAGAGGGTGTAGGCTACTCCATATGAATATATGTATAGTGAGAGTCTTTGATGTGACCATAGCTGTGATGTGTTCATAGGGCCCTATACTGTACTTAGGATTAAGCTGATGATACACAAGCTTATTTGAGCAATGTTTGTGCCAATGTTCCTGAGTATTGTGGTTCTGGCACATTACCATTGATATTGAGCAACATTTTCTTGAGAACTATAATCCAGTGGTGTTCCAAGGCTGGGCATGTCATTGTTTGCATTTCCTATTTGGTATAAGAGAATTATAAGGAAATCATAATGGAAACAAGGACAGGTGGCGGTGTCATGCTGTTCTCGTACAAGTTTAGGTTGGTTATCAGCCTGCCCTGCACTCACTTAGTTTGGAGCGTAGCCAAACAGTGCTGGCCTATACTGGTACTTACTTTGCCTTTGTAGAATCGAATTAATGAGTCTTTACTAAGCATAACATGAACCATATGATATGCATCTTTGCTATTTAAAACGCCAAGGTTATAGGCTATATAGTTAGTTTTTACAGCAAACAGAAATGTCAAGATAGCAACAGGTCATTCTTTAATTGTCAAAATATTATTGCCCATATTAATATTCAACCAATGAGCAAATGAGGCTAGAGTCTGTGGATCTGTCATCTATCAAACGTGAGCAGCAAGGGCAGGCAAAATAGGAATTATAGATAGATAGATAGATAGATAGATAGATTGATTACTTTATTCATCCCCAGAGGGAAACTATGGTGTAACAGCAGCAATTAATAATATAAACATATATCACACATATACATACATACAAGTTCAAAAATAAAAATACAATTGGATATAGTCTCTGTTAAAGAGGTTGTAAACTGCATTGTCTCTCAGCATACGATTTTTCACGGCACAAAGGGGAGTTGTTGTAAATAGTTATGGCAGTGGGCAGGAATGATTTTCTATAACAGTCCTTGTTACAGCAAAGTTGGAGCAACCTCCAGCTGAAAACACTCTGTTGTTTGACCAGTAGTTCGTTCAGTGGATGTGAGGTGTTGTTGTCCATAATGTTAAGAAGCTTTTGCAACATCCTTCTCTCAACAACTAACTCTAGGGGTTCAAGTGTAGCCTACTTCCAATTACAGAGCCAGCTCTTTTAATCAACTTGTAGAGTTTTTTGGTGTCATTTGCCCTGATACTGGTGCCCCAGCAGATGGCTGCAAAGAAAATGGAAACCGGAAAGAAAATGGAATATGAGAACCGTTTAGACTCTAATGTTTCATCTGCTAACAACGTCCCTGTGTTCTGTGTATTCTAATCATCCAATCAGAATACACAGAACTGGTTATATGGTTGCTCAGCAACATTGCTTAACCCTTTGATAACTCATAGTCAGTATAATGTGTAATAGTTTGGTATGTTGATAGTGTTCGCATGTCTTTTGAATATAACTGAACTGTTTGACCTGTAAGAACACTGAGATGATGGATCCTGTGCTCACGTGAAATTCCATTCTTTACATTGTTCCATCCTCACGTCCTCCTCCTAATCCCACAATCGCTTTTTCAGAGACCTTTGTGCAAACATCCTGAAACACTTTCTCTTCAGCTTTCATCCTTTCCCACTTAGTGCTTTGTGTGTATGTGTGGAGGGAGCGTTGGCCAGTGAGGAGAGAGGGAGGTGGAGGAGAATGAGCAATGGAGTGACTGTGGTCCGGTGCCTGTCTCCGTCCCCACAGTGCGATCCAGTGCAGCGGGGAGGGGGTGAAGTGGTGGAAGGTGTTCCCACCAGGACCGTTCCGGAGGAGTCAGTGCAGTGGTTTTTACTGTGGCTGGCCCACTGACACTAAGCAGGGGCCTGTCTCGTACCCTGTCGTGTTTCTGTCTATTCCAGAGAAAGATGGAGTTCTTTTCCATGACATCACTAGAGCAGAAGAGGTCAAAAGGCCTCCCCCCCCTGACCTGCTCTCAGATTCCACTGCTTGATCTCTTCCTACTCTGTCTTTTCTTTTGTCAACACTAGTTTGCTAATGTTGCTTCTGTTGCTTCTTGTCTGAGGGAAAGGTTTGTGGACTCTAAGAAACCTTAGACTGGAGTCTAAGAAACCCACAGTGTTTTAAAGATACAGCAAAATACGGGTCAAACTGGGTTTGAAGGCAGAACTGAAACTTGTCTGTTTGTTGTTTTGTTTGTGGCATTGTTAGCAGTTCTCTTTTGGCCGCCTGTCCACTGCATTTTAGTGGGACTTCCTCCTTGTCTGGTCATTGTTATGAAATGTGCTTAACTCTCATGTGACTCAAAGCTGGTTTGGTATTGAGTTGACCAGAGCATAACTAGCCCATCATGCCATGGAAGGCCATTTTGAAAATGACATGTCAGATTTCTCCTGCAGAGAACAACCAGATGCAGGACGCATTTGAAACAGCCTGACCATATGGAATGATAAATAGAAATGTCTAGTGGAAGCCAACTGTTTATGGTTTCCAAATGTGAATCTCATGCACATTGGAATACTTTCCATTTTCAGTGAAAACCATAAAATAAATGACTGAACAAAGAGAATCTTGGTCTAAGCTGGTTTTACTTTTTAAGGGTGATGTGTACCAAGATTTAATAGTGTTACGCTATTCAAGAGTCAAACGCATGTGGGATTTAGATGGAGAACAAGGCTAAATGCTTCTTGTTGCACATTATTTAAGGCAAGGGTAACTTTTGCATTTTGACATTTTTGACTTGACTTCCCCTTTGAGTGGATGTGTTGACATAGTTTAGGATTTGTGGTGTATTTCCTGTTTCTGTTGAGTGGGTAAATAATCTGATCATCTGCTGATGGATGTGTATGGGTAGCCTATGGCTGTGCGTTAGGGGTACGGACACCTGAGGGCAGTGACACCAGTGAGATTGAACACGGCTCTCTGTGCTTTGTCATTGTGACACGGTGTTTAAGGTGGGCTGAAGCCAACTGTCATGGCCCCCACTGAGTATTTAACAGCCACAATTAAAGCCTGATCTTATCCTTCCTGCTCTGCAGCAAACAGTGTCTGAGCCCTAATTGGCAAGACACGTGATGACTGATCACGGTCTTGGTGAAGACACCCTTTCATATCTAACCATTTACAGTAAGTTGGTTTAACAGCACTACTGTGGTCTTTATGAGGAATTATCAATCAATAACGAGATAAGCCGCAACATTCTATAAACCAGCAACTTGCTGCAACGTTCTAAAACCTTGCAACTGCAACTGGACATGGTGAATGCTTTGCGACAGCTTGCAACAGCTTGCAACAGCAACGACATGCAACATTCACCGCTGCAGCTCCTTTCTCCAATGGTTTCATCTCATCGCGAATCTTTGGTGTAAATTGGGCCTAAGATTAAATGAAAATGTAAAAATCTGTATAAAAATGGCATTTAATTTACCATGACTGTTTCTTGTTCTTTCTTCCTGCCTTAACAGTAGCAGATAGCTGTTCATTGGCCAAATAGTGAATAACTTTGTTTTGCCAATTTATACAATAATTATTCATTTAGTGCACAGTACCAAAAAAGGACTCCTCTTAATCTCCTCTAATTATCTGAAGAAGAACTCCCTTTTATTTACAAGAAGTAGGCATGTGCCAAGATCTCTGACCTCTGGGCAAATACTTATGACAAAAATGCAAAAATCTAAGTTAGAAAGAAAACTTGTATGACTAAAGACTTCTCCTAGTGCTAGTATTTGCCAAGCCAGCTTCCAGTCTCAACGTCCCTATCTGTCGTGTCATGTCTTAATATAAACTTCCTTCCAGAGGGGGACAGTGGGGGATTCGGCAGTTATTCTGCAGTGGGCTACATTCACACGCATACACACCCATGGACCGGGTGCATACTACTCTGTGTTGCTTGAGAAGAGCATCAGAGTATGTTAGAGAAGCAAAGAAAGGGGGCACAGAGAGTGGGCCTGTGAAAAGAGGGAGTTATATCAAGTACCAAAAGCCTCGGCTGGACACAGGCCCTGTCATTTAGCTCTATCTACAACAACAGGAGCCTCACCCTCTCTCAATGCACAGGTAAGTTTGGATATTTCACATCAGTCAAAAATGTGAATAGCATTACCTAGCATAGCATTGTTTTCTATGCATGCAGATTAATGTTATGTTATACCATATACTGTATGCAGGGATGTAGTGGAGGCTAAACGCAAGAAAACACAGTTTATCCACCTCTGAAATTTCAGAAATAGAGTTAATCCACCTCTTATTAGAGTTTATCTACCTCTCAAAACAGTTTATTCACCAATTGGAACTTTTAATATTAAACTACACTCATCAACACTCTAGGAATCATTTGTTGTAAACATTGGACAATAACCTCCACCATTATCAAACATGCTCTGATACCGCATGGCGCAGTCCATCTTACTGCAATCACAGAATTCATAGTTTACCCACCTCATATATTACCACTACACCTCTGACTGTATGTAATGAAAATCTAAATGTGAGATGGAACAATCTCAAAGATTTTACTGAATTATAATTTGTATAAAAGAATAATGCATTTAATTTATGCATTCTGCATGCTAAATCAACAAAAGCAAGCCAAGCCAAGCTTTTGTATGTATGGGAAATTGTTTTAGTTCATGATAGTACCATCAAACTTAACATATTGTGATTTAATGATAATTTTACTACAGACCAAGGCAGGGAATTGTAAAAATCAGGGACACAATGATAAACTCTGAGGAAAAGAAAGGCTTCACACAAAATTCACCAGTGCCTCTAATAGACCAGAGATCATTTGAGTTTAAGTACACTGACTCTAATCAAACCATAATGAATGCTAATCTGTCAATGTAGAACAGATAACTATAGGCAGTGAATGCCCAATGCATCAACTTCACACAAACAGTTACACAAATATTCCATTCTTATTTACAGTATCAGGACAGCTGAATAATTCTTTGAACCATGTTTCTGTCTCTAACGTATAGCGTATGAATATAAAAAATAATTCTGCTTGAAACTCTTTTAGTTTATTTAGTATGAAATGGCAAAAAGTAACATTATCATCAGTACACTAGATTAAAACGTTCGGCAATTATGATATTTTTTGACATAATGGATTCAAACACAGTTAGAGTTAGATGCTATAGACATATACATATTTTGAAAATTATAACTCTATATGCATTACAACAACATTTATAGCCATTTCTGTCAAGATTGCATTTCAAAACACAACTGAGAACATTTTAACTGAATTTAATCTTCACTGATTCATCTACACATTAACTAATATTATTTAAAAATGTTGCTAACCTGACATTTGCCCTTTAACTCTGTAGTCCATTACATTATCAGTGTCTTGTTCTAACATTCACAGTGTGGCATCCACTGTGACTCATCATTGAGCTCACACATCCTGCCTACTTTAAAATCAGCCCTGAGATATTTATTTGCATAGCATTACTCATGCTCCTCTGCTCCCAGGCAGAGTGGGAGAGTGGGTAGCCAATTAACTTATGGTGGCTCCCAGATTCTGATATCCTCTCGTACAGTGAAACAGTGGCAGCTGAAATAACGGCAAGATGGTGGATGCTTGAGTCTCAGAGCAAGGTGGTTTTAAGCAGGCCTACTGTGGATCTAGACAGGACCTTTCTGAAGTTTCTTGCTAAAACTAAGATAATCCAAAAGCCTTTTTAAATTGGTATAGGTTGGCTTAATTAACATATACCTTTCTGTTTTTAAAGACAATGTTCTTCAGTGATATCCATCCAGTATAAACAAGAAAAGTTTGTAGAATTGTAATATAATTCAAAATATAACATTCAAAACATTACTCCCTTTAGTTGCTGAAAGGAGAGAAAAACAAATTAGTAGATTATCTGGATCCTACACCTACAGAATAGCAGTATAATAGGCTACTTGTTCAAGTGATGCATTTGTCATGTAGTTTCCGATAGTCCATGTATCATTGTACTGAAAACCTATGAGGCCTGTCTCATGTAGGGATGATGCTGAGCACCGTTTGTACACATAAGTGACCAGTACCGGTACTTTGCCATGTTTATGCTTTGGCTGAATCTTTATTATTGTTCAGCCACAGAGTTTCCTTTTGACAAGGCCAGCGAGACAGACCAGGAGGATATTTATGCAATTCAACTTAAAACAGTGGTGAACAGGGAAAAGACCTGAAGTTATGAACTGGTTATCGAAACAAAATGTTCCTCATCACTGTTCTCTCTTAACTCTTACAGTTAAGAGAGTGTATCGCATCCCTGCGAGAGTCTATCGCATCCCTGTGTTAAGACTCAAAATGTTCTTCACATTCATTTAACATGGTATAGAAAGAATTCTAAAAATAACTTTTATTCACAAGGAGTAAGCCATATAGAGTGACAACAATTCTGTTTCCCTTGTCAAAATATAGTGATGGATTTAAAGCTGGTAAATAAACATGGTGGAACAATTGACCAATTTAAACAAACACGTTAACCCCCGAGCCCTGACCATGCTCTTGCTGCAACATATAGACTAGAGCAGCCATATGAAAGGTGCTGCTGTACCTATGCAACAGTAGAGTCACCGCTCTTGACATGCAGCTCTCCCCTCTGATGGCTAGTGTTACCACCGAGCTCATCTCATTCTGATTCCCCCTGTCACTGACCTCAACCCTGTGACGTCACTACTACAATGACCAAGGTTTCCATTTGATTCTGTAGTTAGACATTTCCCAGTAGCTCATGCCACTATTTATTTTCACTCTGATGGAAAAACATTCCTTTCCATGTAGATGACAATTTATGAGAGCAGAAAGTATCTCTCATACATTTCTCAGAAAGTATCTGTTTATGGTTTTTGGCAGACACTTTTATCCAAAGTGACTTAGAACAATTACTAAACATTACATCCTTAGAATTAATAGTTGACAGCAGGTTAAAAAATGAACATTATCACAACATTAGCAAATTGTCATAATAATGTAATGACTCTTTAAGGAGAATGCATTAGAATAATGCATTACACACATTTTTTTAAAGGACAATTCCGGTTTTTAGCACTTTGAGTCCCTTTTTCTGGTTTGTTTTGGATGAACTAGAGTGGTGGACACCGAAATTTTGACGATTGGTCCTGTCTCGACTTTTCTGACTCGTTTTGAATCGCCTTTGACTGCTCAGAGTGGCTGCCAACAGGTATACTATACTGTAGGCTGCTCAAACATGTCCTAAAACAACACTTAACGTTTGTTTTCAAAACTGTGCAACTCACCGAGTGGTTAGTGGTGTTTGTTGATTATTAAAAGAAAATATATCGGCGCAATGTATGATTTCCAGCCATCTTATTTGCTAGGCCTTGTGGAACTATTTATTCACCTCACAACCGCAAATAAACTTCCGCTCAATATTTGATCCTGAAGCATAGACGGTGGCGCAATAGTATCAACGTGCAATGAGTCTTCCAACAGAAATTAATGGGTTTTACAAAATGGCAAATAAAACTGTATTTTGCTACGCTACTTGTTTTGGAACATCAACGAACACCACTAACCACTCGGTGAGTTGCACAGTTTTGAAAACGAACGTTAAGGGTTGTTTTAGGACATGTTTAAGTAGCCTATACAGTATGCCTGTTAGCAACCACTCTGAGTAGTCAAAGGTGATTCAAAACGAGTCAGAAAGGTCGAGACAGAACCAATCGTCAAAATTCTTGTGTCCACCACTCTAATTCATCCAAAACAAACCAGAAAAGGGACTCAGTGTGCTAAATACCGGAATTTTCCTTTAAGGCCCTTTAAGGTGTCTATCCCAATATACTTCTAATTAGAGGGCATGAAAATGCACTCTACTGTTATCCGATTTCTTCTTCTTATTTTTCTTCTACGTATTTGTGCGTTTAAATCAGCTTCAACCGTTTGACGTAGAAACTTCGTTCAAACTGTGTTGCGTAGGTCTTACTTAGGTGACTTCAGCTATGTATTTTTCAACTTTGTAACATTTATACTTTTTGAACTATTAATTAAAAACTACAAAAAATTTCCCCATAGACTTAACATTGGCGATTATGACATCACAGTAGGGCACTTAGAATCCTATGCCAAGTGTTCCGGCCACCTCCAGCAACTGTCTGTCTCAGGCTTTAAGCATACAATCTGGCTCTATTAAGACTACAGATCCTGTTTAACTGCTTCCTCTGCCCACAACTGTTTTAAAATAAAAGTCTCCACTACAATAATTCCCTATTAAATAATTTGACCATTTAAACTATCCAACTATTTAACTTTTCAACTATTCCAACTGTCATTTATCATCAACTATGCCTCTAGCCTACTATATTAAACCACCACCTACCTAGCAACCAATTTAGCAACCATTGAAATTAAGCATCTATGTCAGTTTCCATAGCAACCAACATGATTATACTAGCAAACCACTGTAGTAACTCCTTTATTTCTGATAGTAGCTACCATGGACACCCTAGCAACAACCTAGAAACGACTTCAAGTACCCTAGCAACAGCCTAGCAACCACATTCACAGTTAAAACCTAGCAACCAGCATAGCAACCACCATAACTACTCTAGCAACAGTCAGTTGTCATCAACTTTGACTCCCGTCAACTGTTTCCTCTGCCCACAACTGTTTCAAAATAAAACTCCTCACTACAATAATTCCATTTTAAATAATTTAACCATTTTAACTATCCAACTATTTAACTGTTCAGCCTTTCAAACTGTCAGTTGTCATCAACTATGACTCCCGCCAACTGTTTCCTCTGCCCACAACTTCAACTTCAAAATAAGTCCTCAATACAATAATTTGCTATAAAATAATTTAACTATTTAAACTATTTAACTATTTAACTGTTCGGCCATTCCAACTGTAAGCTGTCATCAATTATGGCTCCCCGCCAGCTTTTTTCTCTATCTGACCTCCATCTTTTTACTTAGACTATATTTTAGACAATATTCAACAATATTTTATTCAGCAGCCATTTTTGCATTTTCATGCACTCGTAATTCCCTGGAATTACATTTTCTAGTTATTCTTGTCATAGATTCTTGCTATAATCCTATTATCTTATCTGTCACTGTTATTGAGATTCTGATGCGTTCTGCAGCATCATTTTCAGATGTGCCATTGAGCATACATGCTTCTAGTCACCTGATGGTAATTTTGATACCATAGATTTAATAGAGACCCAGTCAGACCAATAGTATGAAAAATCAGGAACAGAGTTTATTTACAATGATGCGCATCAAGGGAGAGACAGCATGACTTCACCTAAAGATCCATCAGCTGCTCTAACTAGACAAGGAAATAGTTAGGGTTTAAGTATCCTTCCAGGCTGACAGGATATGGCGTTGGTCATCCCATCTCACGTGGACTACACTGAATCAGACTCTGATTAGTGGCAACCTGGCAATCCGGAGCAGATAGCTACTGACGTAGCCATGCAGAACAGTGAAACACTGCAAAGTCATAATATTCCTGCTTATCTCTAAATACAGTCACACACAGATATACACAGGGACAGTACAGATATCATACAGTCATTACATAGAATCATACTTTTATATCAAAGTGACCCACTAATGAGAAATGCAGAACATTAAACCACATATTGGAATATTGGACATAATGTTCTATTCCACTTTCTTTCACCTCATGCGATATGTATACAAGTATACAGGTATACAAGTCACTAATGACATATTAATAGTCATAAAACAGTATCTAATGGTAAATGATATGTTTTCTATTGCATTCTTCTCTGTTTGCTTTTCATCAGACAAAGAGCCAGTTGCAGTGGCATGGAGTTGTCCTCGACTGAGAGGCCTTCGTCCACAAACGTCACTACAACCCTGTGTCCCATGGTCACCACTAACGTTTCCAAAATCACCAGAGAACCCTACTTGAATCGCCTGGCCCACCTTGATGAAGGACTCTACAATGACTTCTACAGTCTATGGATTGCACTGTTGGTCATCAACAGCCTTATCTTCGTGGTGGGAATGGTCCTCAACACGCTTGCCCTTTATGTCTTCTGTTTTCGGACCAAGCCCAAGACCACCTCCGTCATCTACACCATCAACCTGGCGATCACTGACCTTCTGGTCAACCTGTCTTTGCCCACACGCATCATACTGTACTACAGTGGTGGAAAATGCATCAACTGCTCTTATGTGCACATCTTCAGTTACTTTGTCAATATGTACTGTAGCATCCTCTTCCTCACCAGTATCTGTGTGGACCGATACCTGGCCATCGTACAGGTGGAGGCCTCGCGGAAATGGCGCAGCCCCAGCGTGGCGAAGGTGGTCTGCGTCTGCATCTGGCTGTTCGCTGTGGTGGTCACCTACTCTTTCCTGACCTGCTGTCTGACGTGCCTCTTCGCCCTGACCGTGTTCGAGTTCTTCCTGCCACTGGTGATCATTGCGGTCTTCACAGTGCGGATCGTGTGCGCGCTGGCCAGTCCTGGCCTGATGCAGCAGAGTCGTGAGCGGAGGCGGCGGGCGGTGCAGCTGCTCACCAGCGTGCTCATCATCTTCACTCTCTGCTTCACCCCCTTCCACATGCGGCAGGTGCTGCTCTACTTTAACCCTGAGATGCCGCACCATACCGTGGCGTACCACGTCACCGTAACCCTAAGCAGCCTCAACAGCTGTCTGGACCCTGTGGTGTACTGCTTTGTTACCAACAACTTCCAATCCACCATGAAGGGCTTCTTCCGCAAGGCAAAGGCTGAGCAGACCAGTGGGGACATTGTCAGCATGCAAAAGAGCTCCAAGGGAACAGTGACTGCCATTGCTCACAGCATGATGCTGATGAACTTGGCAACAGCCCAGGAAGAGCAGGTCCCTGCATAAAGTTATTATTGTTTATTATACATGTACATTGGAGGATTGATCTAATGTTGACATGTACATTTTGGAAGGTTCAAGACACCACATTGAACATGGAGGGATTTTGGGGCTGTTTGCAGTATATAGGCCTATGTTGTTAGTTCATTGTTTTGAGAAAAATAATGAGTGCATAAGTGCAACAACCCAGTGTTTGTGACCATTTAATCTAATGTTTGCTTGAGACCATACAGAGAACAACTAATCATTGAATCTCCATGATGATCTGGGTGTATCTATGTACACTTGACATTTCCAAATGTAAAGGCCCCATAGTGATGATCCAAAAATGAACATCCATGTGTGTTGGCACAGAGTGTTTGATACAGGTAGGCTAACCAAAATGGGGGACAGTGAATTATTCAATTCTGGACTGTGGTGAACATCATTTAGAATGAACAACCTGCAAAAGAGGGTGCTAACACCGCGGTTCCACAATAATGCTATGCTGGTTCTGTCTGGATTAGCCTATGCAGTTACTATAGAGCAAGAAGTGAGTTTGAACATTTTGCCAGAATCATGGAATTGACCTTTATAATACTGTTGTAACACTGTTTTATCCATCTACTTTGGTATGCTATTTGTTTTGCTCTTAGTTGAGATGATCATGCCATCATCAAAGGGCTGTGATGCATCGCCTTGATGTGTCTTTTTTTGATCATGTTCAAATGAATGAGGGGCGTCTGTTAGCATGTCTGTGTCAAATTTATTAAATTATGTGTGCCTGCTGTTCAGTTAGTTTCCTAATCCCCTGGAACATGCTGACGTGTGCTGGGTGAATGTATGATACTTACACATGTATGTCAAAAAAGGGTATGTGTACATAAAGTGTATATGAAAATGCTTGATGAGAAAAGTATGTATATTGTTGTACAGATGAAACGGACTACAAACCACAACAGTAACTGGTTTTACACCCCTACACCATATCCGACGATAAACCACAACTGGTTTTACACCCCTAAACCTATCCACTAAGTTTTGAGTTGGATGCTCTATGATGCCACTGAAACTTTGTCAGAGAACACCAAATAAACCTTGCTTGTAAGCTGAGTCAGGAGTTTTACTGAGGAAAATTGTGCATTCAAAGACCAAAATCTGAGATTTGTTTGAAAACATGTGAAAAGATTGTGAACAGTGTGATTTGTTGTGTTAGTAAAACCATTAAACAGAACTCCCTAAATGTTTGTGCTGTTTTTTTTTTGGGACGGTAGGCCTACTAAAAGGGATGACTGATGATGTGATGAGTTATCCCCACTCTTTAGAGGCCTCCACATAGACGCCGACATGACTTGGCCTCCTCCACTTTCGATTAGATTCCAAATTGTAGATTGTTTTCAACAGACCCCACAGCAGCGTCAAAATTTGCGCCGCACTGTGTCTATTATGATTAAGTTATAGCCTACTTTTATTGCAGCTGCTCAACAAACACCTTTTTTTTCATGAATTGAAAGATAATTTTAATAGCTAGGTCTGTATTTGACAATGGTTTTGACATACTCAGAGCATATAGTAGAGGTCCTGGGTAAGATTTGTATGCACTTCATTCAGCGGAGAAAATCTCAACTGTTATAGACTAATATGACCCCACTGAACAACGTGGGATGTGTGCCAAAATCTCTACCCAGGACGAAAGTCCTGAAAATGACCACAACAGATGACACTATATATCACACTACAGGTGAATGGGACTTTTTTTCCCTTTATAGATATCCCCATACATTTCTACAATGTTCACAGTGACCATAATTATAAGGTCTTAGAAGAGTGTAAGCATTCTGATATGATATAAAGAAAATGGCTAAAAAACAGTCAACCTATCACATACAACTAGTGACATACATGAATTGCCAGTTATTTATTAAAGGGACACCAGGCAAGCCTGATGCTTTTTCTCTAAGAAACTCCCCCTTCGCTTGGTCTGAAGCTCTTTTCCTTTTCTTTGCATCTTCCGTCAAGGGTTTTCGCTGCTTTTTCACCGCTCTGCCATTATACACACGCTTGCAAACAATCGCTAAGCGTTTAGTTAGCCTGCCTCTGTGCTGTGGATGCAGGATGTAATTTATCCTGCTTTGGTCGGCGGGTAGGATACACTGAACTTGCAAGCGGGATATTCTTCCTACAGGCAGTAGGGGCGGGCGAGAGAGTCTTCATTCGCCCTGTAATGAGTCATTTAACCATATACCTATTTACGAAGATGAGTAATTAACACAAAAACGTTGCCTGGTGTCCCTTTAACCTAAACTTTAAAAGCTTACATTTCCTACCTGTTCTAAATATTGCTGTCATCACGCCAGCACCTCCAACTTTTTTTTTCTCCAACAGAAGTTTACTTGGCAGCCATAGTGACCTAAGGTCATAGCAGAACACATGGCTGTAAAGCAAGATGACTTGTGAGATCAAGAAAAGTAAGGAAATCTACTCTTTATTCTTTGTGTTGCCATGTGTCTTCTTACGTGTCATTATCATGAGTTGTAGTTTTGTGTAGTTAAATAATTATAACTACTAAAAACTACTAGTGTTTTTTTTTTTTTTTTTGCAAAATGGGGAAAATGTCATCACCAGATTGTCTCAGACAAGTTGATGAAATTACAATGTCTTCATGTCATGAAGTTATTCCTCATAAAGAACAAATAAGTTGGTACAAACCAATTACTCATATTTGAAACCTTGTTTTACAAAATTCCAAAAGATCTGGAGAAAGTGAGAGAACAACTTATGGACCTAAATCACTGACACTGCCATCAGGTGACACAGATGTCTTTGTGTGCCTATTATACCATATAACAATTGTTCTGGCCCATCCGCAACTCAGGAGGGAAAAGATCAATATTACCACTTCATGATATCTGCATAGCGCTGGGAGACGAGCTCACACAGTGTCTCCCAGCACTACATGTGCTGACTGGGTGCGATACAACCAGCAAAATATCAACCAAACTTGCAGCTCTGAACACTGTCCACAAACTCTTTTCTGGTTTTCAATGTCAATGTCAACAGCTGTCCACAGGCAGAAACATTCTTGGCAAATATCAAACCATCAACATGGAGACATTTGACGATGGACTTTGAGAATGCCCTTAAGATGGACTTTGAGAGGGCCGCTTGCACCTCAACTAATGCAAGAAAACATATACAAAGAGCCTATTCAACAGCAGCTTTGGGTCCAAACACCATTTACAGACACCACCTTGATCTTAAATGCAGATGCTTATGGTTTTGTAAGAAAGGGCAGTTTATTAGTCCCTGAGATTGTAATCTCAAAACCTGAAGGTTTACCAGATCCCTGCTCTTGTGGCAAGTGTGTACACAAGAATGGGTGCCCCTGTCGGGTAGCTGGTCTCCGTTGTTGCAAGTACTGCAAATGCAAGGGAGGCTATAGTTTTATAAATCCTATCACTGAATGAGGTCTCACAGTGTTTCCCACAGAATTAAATTATATTTGTGGTGGTAGGTTTGCAGAATTAACTTGAATGCCACAGTTTTTAACAAATTAGTGCAGCGTGGTTATGATGCTAACCAGATTTAAGCACAATTTAGTACAACCTGGAAAATCATTGTGTGGTGGTCAATGTTGATATTGTGGTGGGCTGCCACAAATAAGTCTCATCATCATCCCCATACCTGGACTCTGTTGTGAAAGTTTTACCTTGCAACACAGGGAATAAACCTGTTGTTTTGTATTTTTACAAATACAATATAGTTTTTGCCCCCAGACAACATCGTACCATTGCGGAATGAAAATCAATATTTTACAGATATGAAGTTATAATAATACAAATTATCATAGGAAATCATCAAAATCACTGTTATGTACTAGTTAAAAGCTCCATAAATCTCCCCAAACATTCTCCAGTACAGTATACATACACACACAACTACACACACATATCCATGAGTTTGCACACTTACACCCATGCATACTCATGTATGCGCACTGATGCACACTCATGCAAGTTACCTGCAACTGACTTTCTGAAAGTTTAAGAAGCAATTTGTCTCAAAAGAGAAACACAGGGGGTAGGCAGGCCTATAGCAAATAGAGGGATCAGTCAGGCCTCAAACTTGGGGCTACAGGGTAGCAAGTCTGCAGCTTCACCGCAACATTCGAAAAGCCACTGATGTTGGTATGATAGACAGGGCACATACTCAACCATAGTGATGGCATTCTATAAAACTTCATGAAGCACACTCATGCACTTCACATAGGTGCTTCCCTACTTCCCCCCCTAGAATATTTGGTATGGCCATATGCAAATCCGTTATGGTTCAATGTTGCAGTTTTTTGTAGTTTCCTATGACCCCTACATTGATATGTTATGAAAAGTTGTTGATAATACACCATTAAATGTATACCTGATAGTCACAGTTGATAAAAATTTTAGGTTCCTAACCTTTGAAATTCCATAGAAAATGCTTGGGGTCATTTTTGACCCCACCTATGGAAAAGTGTGGTACTGATACAAAAAATGCAATTACTTAAAAAATATACCAATTAGATACAAATCCAAATGGCCTCATGTCAAAGTTTGAGGAATACATGGAAGACTAAACGATAACAATTTAAAATGACCAAGATATTGCAAAAAAAACCACCGCTGGGGTCATTTCTGACCCCACTTACAGTATGCCTCCCTTATTTGTACAACAGTTTTTTTTTCCATTCAATACAGCACAAAACACAATTTAAAATATCAAACCAGAATTCGTACACATACACTAAATGGTCATTGTAAACATTGTGATCACTTCATAAAATCTGTACCTTCAAGAATTTATATGTACGCATATTTAATGATATTGCCTCATTTGCATATTTTATTTTATTTTTTAGGCAAAGTGTAATACAAAAAGTATTTCCCTTAATATGAAGATTAATCTGGTAAAAGTGTATGGGGATATCCATAAAGGGGAAAAAGTCCCATTCACCTGTAGTGTGATAATAGTGTCATCTGTTGTGGTCATTTTCAGGACTTTCGTCCCGGGTAGAGATTTTGGCACACATCCCACGTTGTTCAATGGGGTCATATTAGTCTATAACAGTTGAGATATTCTCCGCTAAATGAAGTGCATACAAATCTTACCCAGGACCTAGACTAATATTAATTTGGTCTTAAAATTCACAAAAAATAGCCTAGGCCTATAGCCTATTTTTCCACAGGGGATAATTTAGGTTTAGGCAATCAAAATAGACTGGCTACAAAAGTAAAGCCATCTGCTCTGATGTATTGTTAAATCATGTCCTTGATTACCATGTCAAAGAAAACTATTTTTCAGGTAAAAAAAAAAAAAACTGTTTTATTTTATTGTTATTAAATTAAATTAAATGTGCCATGTTTTTACATTTAAATGTTAAAAGTTTAAAAAAAGAAAAGAAAAAACGTTGTTGGGATATTTCAGTCATAGTATATCCTCAGTGACCTATGTTTGCCTTCATGAATTTCAACCAAACCTCATTGGCTTGTTTCCAGTTCTTTTAAAACAAGGGTAGGTGAACGGGAAACCCTCTCGTGGACGCTTCTACAATGGACTGGTTTTTCCATGCGTCTGGTGGTCAGTCAGACGCACCTACAGGATTTACGAATTAGATAGCCAGTCAGGTAGTGTACTCGCATGGCTCTCTCACTATCTAGACCAGGACTGATGACATTAAATTACTACTTTTTAGAAACATGACGACAACGCACAATACGCTATAGAATAAATAACATGAAATAATTGGGATATTTGACGCGATGTTAATGCATATGAATAATTATTTAACGTACGCTAGCAAGCGTTAGCGGCTAGCTGCTTAGTCTGATGCATATGTTCAGTTTGCTAGCAAAATCTGATTCAGTAGAACAGTGTCTGGTCGCAACAGTGTTCAAATATAACCCTAGACAACTTATGATTCTGTTACTGTTGAGCATAAGCCGCATTTAGTATTTGACGGCTCCGGTTTCATAAAAATGGACTTTCAACATCAACTGAACTAACGTTAGTCCCTTGGAGTTAACGTTATCTTGCTAACTAGCGAGGATACCCAGCTAATTGTACTAGTATCGTGGCTATCCTGTTGCCATCTCGCCCTATAGCTACTGTTGTGTTGTCTGGCGTAACATTAATCTAACTTTACCCACGAGACATAACATACGTTACCAGGACGCGTTCAAGGCAGAATCCCGAATTTATTTAAAAGACCTTTAGCGTTATCTCAACACGGCAGCCAAACAAGGATGCACTGTTGTCATATCAGCCTATTAATATATACATAATGTTAGATTGTGGACTACAAGCCAGATACAAAAGTAGGGACCATTTAACGGTAAAGTTGCTCAGAAGGTAAACCTGACTGACAAAGCGTTCAGATAGTAACTTTAGCTATTCAGCGATGTAACCGGTTTGGCTTGTTCATTGTGTAACTTTAAGTGTGTTCTCTTCTGTTTTCATTTGGTAGATACGCATTTTTGGAAGTTGATCATCACCTCATTTCACCTTGCTACAAACATGTTGTTACAAGCTCATACTCCTGGAAAATTCCTGAGTTGATTCTTCAAGGGTGGAGTTTTGAACTTAGGGGGATGGGCAAATTCAGAGATCAGGTCACTTGGCAATCACTGGCATGGCCAACCTGC
Source organism: Alosa alosa (assembly GCF_017589495.1). Lineage (NCBI taxonomy): Eukaryota > Metazoa > Chordata > Actinopteri > Clupeiformes > Clupeidae > Alosa > Alosa alosa. The sequence continues at coordinate 31,118,791 of NC_063201.1, read as the reverse complement.
TGATACGAATTGTTTTTCCTCGATGCTTACGAAAGAGAGTTTTGTACCGGATTTGATCGCCCTTGAAGGCACAAGCAAGCCATACCTCGTGCCATTACCAGGTAAGTTTTCTCTCACAAGTGAAATACTGTGGAGCTGGTTTTGTTCTTCTCTGCCCAGTTGTAGTATGCCCCTCTTCAACGCGACATCAGTAAAATATGTCGTTGCTGATACTTAATGTTTGGTCTGTTGTATCAGTGCTGTTTCTCAGACCATATGTCATCACTAGTTGAGACCTGTAGTATTCAGGAAATCTTCTGTTCAGATAGCTCCAGTTTATATTTTTCATACTTGTGATAGATTATATTATATTATATTAGATTAGATTCCACTTCATTGTCATTGTGCAGAATACAAGTAAAGAGACAACGAAATGCAGTGCTGCCTATTTTGTAGTCCAACTATGCTTAATGTTGTGAAGACATTTTTTGCCTGGCATGCGTTAGTAGTTCCTTTATTTTTCAGTTACTCAACCATATGAAGTAACTGATTGGCGTGGTTAACCGTTTGTCTGCTGTAAATGTTTCTGCTTGTCACAGGCTGAACAGAAATGATCCATGTGTGCTCAGTGGGGATTGATCATGGAGCGTTCACATCTCGCTACCAGCCCCATCGTCTCACCACTGCCTTGTCCTTAAATTCTAAGAAAGTCATGCCTTGTCTACCTATACTTCTAAAATCTATATGGATTTTTGACCATTGTACAAAACAGTAAGGAGTCTACCAAACCAAATGGTGTAATTGTAGCTACCCCAGTCAACACATTTGCTTGGTGTCTTCATGTGAAATCCACTGGGAATGTGTGGGTTGGACAGCATTCTCTTGGACGTTCTGAAGAAGGGGCGCTAGAGAGGTGCCAAGGCGCAAAAGAGACCAAGACATTTAGGTGACCGGTCCATCAGTCGGGACAGGTACATGCAGGACACCATGGCTCCCAATACCGCCGGCGCAGATGCCGTGTGTGTTCCAGACAAGGGAGTGGGCCTGCCACAGAAGTGCCTGAGTGGCATCTTCCATAAAGGGAAGGAGAGCAACCAGGAGATGGAGAGCCACGATGGGTCTGCTAGTGAGGGTCCCAGCAGGCGCATCCCACTGCACAAATGGGTCATGAATGGAGCGGTCATGTTTGGCAGGGAATTCTGTTATGCCATGGAGACTGCCCTGGTGACACCTGTACTACTGCAGATAGGTAAGTTGAAGGTAACCACTGAAAGAATGGTAAATACCATTTTAGCCTTAACCTCCTCTCATTATCACAGGGCTGTTCATAAATAACCTGCTCAGGGCCCTGTGTCTGTGAACCGGCACATCTGAAAAACAAAAAAACCTCGAGTCTTTTTAGTAGTCAGGGGAAAATTGGTTGGAATGACTGGAATGTGTGAGTTGGCACATTTCTCTGATGGTGTTTTTCTACACAGTGAAAATGTGTGAGGTCATCACCAAATAAGTTGAAATTTCTCTGCTACTGGGATTTGATGGAGATGTTTGTCCTGATAATTAGGAGGCTGTTACAGCAGAGTGGATTGAATGTGGTGAATATAATGGTTATTCCTGACAGTTCCTGACAGGCTGTTCCTGACAGGGTTCATGCTGGAATGTAGTGGTTGCCCTGATGCTAGAAAGCCACTTTGGTTGGTATGGTTTAATCTCACATGTGTGTATTTTTATTAACTCTAAAATGTGAACTGCAATATAATCATTAAATTATCCAGATTAATTCTTCTAAATTTAAGCTAGACTAATTCTCTAATACTGGTGCACAATGCAACTTTTTGAGCAGTGTTGTTGGGAAATGTCCCTGAGTATTGTTGTACCATTGATATTTGGCAACAGTTTTTTTTCCTGGAGAACTTTGTCATGATCATTCAATCAGAACTCATTATGTAGGCGCCCAGGTACTTTTGGAAACAAAAGTTTGTTAGGGCGTTGAACTAGAGTTTGCATTGGCACAAAATGTAAATGAATCATCTGAATGAAATGCCCTTTTATGCAAAGATTGTTTCTGGTTCCTTAGTAGAGGTGTGAACAGTTAAAAAAAAAAAGTCCAGGAGCAAAGGTTCAAGAGCAAAATATTGAGCCATTTAATTGCTTACTAATGCTCTGTTTAATGAACAGTCAACAGGTTGAAACTTGCAAACTTGAAAGTTTAGCCATTTGTTTGAAAAATGCAGCTTCTCAGTCTTGATGTGTGATGCTAAACCAACATTGTGTAGATATCCCACTAACTACCCAGGGATAATGAGGTTGCACTCACATTCTTCATAAAACTGGACTCTCTAGTTCACCTTTTTTATTCGGCCAGGTCAAGACTAAACAGGAATGTCTTCACGTGGTTTGACTTGACCTGGCCGAATAAAAAGTTGAAATAGAGATGAGTCCAGTTTTATGAAGACTGTGTGTGCTACTTTGTTACCCCTGGGTAGTTAGCCTTGAAAGTTGAGCCAGTTTGTGTTCATCAATCTAAGAAACTCTTAAGAGTTACCTTATCTCTGGACATATTTGGCCACATAGCATAGGCTGTCTGTGAGGCTTTTGAATAGCTAATTTCTGAATAATTGACTAGGTTATTTAAGGTCTTAATATACATGTACCTTTAAATTTATGAAGTAGGTTACAAAAGTGTTCTTTGGAACTTGGCCAGGCCTATAAGTTGTTCAATTTGGTTCAGTATCATCTGTTTATTAAAGCATCTTGGCTGAAGATGTGTTTTTAATAGAGGTTGGGTGTGTACAGTGGAAACAATCCCAGTTGGTTGAAGGTGTTGGTCTCATGTTTTGTTTGGCGTGGCTGTTCCCAGGTCTGCCGGAGCAGTACTACAGTCTGACGTGGTTCCTCAGCCCGGTGCTGGGCCTGATGTTCACCCCTGTGATTGGCTCGGCCAGCGACCGCTGCACTCTGAGATGGGGCCGCAGAAGACCCTTTATCCTGGCCCTCTGTGTGGGTGTGCTGCTGGGAGTCGCCCTGTTCCTCAACGGGGCTCTGATTGGTAATTACAGTAACAGCCATCTTCCAGGAAAAAGGGAAAAGGAAAAGATGCAAATCAGGGGCGCCGGAACGAGTTTCAAAGTGCAGAGGCCAGATAATGACCCCAAAAAAAAAAAATCGCCTGCTGTATTTTGTCTTTCTTGCGCAAACAAAATGTGTGCGTTCGTAATAGCCTGCGTAATTCTTCTTCATAAAGTTGAACAAACACATGCGGTAATTTTACAGATAAATAGAAATAGCCTACTGTCATGCAGTTTATGGGGTAGGCAAACTTGGAGTGAATTAACACACAGGAGATTCTTTCTCAAGGCTACTTGTAGCTGAGCAGAGTTGGGTGCAACGCGTCAGTAATCACATTACAGTTCCTACAGTGTGCGAGCAAAGATATTCAGAATTCTGGTGAGGGCGACACGAATAACTAAAACTCATCGGAGAAGGCTATTACCTTACTACTGAGCGGGAAACAGTGCACAACTAACTAATGACTAGTCTGATGTCAATCACACCACAAATTGATTCCAAAAAAAATAACAGGGTGTTACAAGCTAGGACTGCCACTGTTTTCAGTGTGAAGAAGAGCATCTAGTATAATTAATTACAGAAGGAACGCAACTCGCAAGCGCACTTCACTCAAAGCAGTTCAATGTTTTGCAAGTTGTGTGCATGTCACCATTCAACTTTTATGAAGGAGTGTGTGCGAGCTGGGCAGCAACGCTTCCATAAAGCAATTCGAACTTGCACAATTTTTAAAAGCACTAGGAAGTGCCGTGTTCATTAACTTTTGAAGGCAGATTAGCTATCTGTAAGAAATGCCTGGTAGGCCTAACAGCGCAACTTGGTTGGACTAGATTATGCTACCTAATGTTTCACAACTGTAATTAATTAAATAATAAATAAAAGGGGACTATATCCTATGTCCTATGTCCATAGAAACATTTCAACAAAGTAGCCTGATGTAACTTGTTAATCCTCATAGAGAGTAAAGAAGTAATGCAATAGATTAATTTTTTTTTTACAGTAGCGAGTAATGTGTAGGCCTAATACATTACTTTTTTGAGTAACGACCCCAACACTGAGTAGCCACCTGCAGGCGCCAATGGCTACAGACACTAATAATTTCAGATAGGACCACACACGCATTTGGCAGGGGTTCAGCCCCGCATGTAATTTCAAAAGTGGACAGACAAAGCCTATGCTATTTGAAGTTAAACAAAACATAGGGCCTACCGTATTTGAGTGCGGTTCATATCGCTGCTTATCAAAGTAGACGCAGCAGGTCTCTTTCAAAATGTCCTGTTACAATTGCAGCTGCTTCCGATTATGTTGAATATTTAGAAAGTGGCTTACATGACGGCATTTTTGAGCTTCTGGTAGTAACTTGCTAATTAACTAAAGCAAGACTTGAGTGATATCACACAAAGGCACAGAAGTGAATTAAATGAAATAGGTAACATGCTTTATTTGAACATTGCAATACCCACCCAACAAACCCAGAGAAGGCTTAGTAGATGTTTCGGATAGATGACAGCACCTTGTAACCGATTAATAGCCCAATTCTCAGTTGTGCAATAAAAGCAGTATCATCATAGCAGTATTATCATATCATTGATAATCGTTCACATTTTACTATACGCTAATGACAACCACTGCCCCTCAGCTGGAGTTGCAGAGGAGTCTCCAAAGTACAGGGAGACAGAACGCGAATGACTTGAGTATGAATATCACACTTTTTGAAAAGGGGGAAAAAAGATGAAGACAATGAGTAAAGGGCGAGGCTATGAGGAAGTGTGTCTTGTTGCTGTAAAGGAGAACGCCAGAATGACTGCCGCTGACCCACGTAGGCTCACAAGAAAGAAGCATAAATCACCCTTAAACTGCATTAAGATGTCCACACGAAATGCAGCCTCCTTTTTGTCAGCAGAAGTTCGCATCAGCAAATGTGGTTTTGGGAAACGGGGACACAGAAAATAAAAATAAACAGGTTACCCTGGTCTATTTGAACATTGCTGGTAATCTTAAGTGATATCATACAAACCTTGCGAAGGCTTGGTAGCTTAGGCTACATGTTTCGAGTAAATCACGTTGCTCATGATATTAATTTAATCTCATGTCGTGCAATAGGCTAAATGTGGTTATCCAACAGATTCATAACTTCAATAATTGCTCACAATTAATATAGGCTAATGACAACCACTGCCTCTGGAGAATAAACAAACAGTAGGCCTAGGCCGCAGATACATTGAAAGCACAATTTGAAGCCATCCCAGGGTGACCGCTGGAGCTGTAGAGTTGGAGTCTCCGATGCACAGGAGGACATTACGCTTAACTCAGGAACTTTACAATACAATCAATCATACCAGACCAGAATAAATGTTATTGGATTTGGCTACATTTCAAATCCATCCCTCCAAATATGTTATATTGATTGAGAATGAACGTCTCAAAGTGGAGCGCTGTCTGCTCCCTGGGGGTGTTGCCTGGGCGCTCTGCTGGTGTTTTGCTCATCGGTTTTGACCCATGGGCAGAAAGTTTAAGGTTTTTCAACAGTGACGCTGCACAAATAGCTTTAGGGTATATTAGATGCGGGCTACTACCGCTATAATGGTTCACACCCTCTCTCCGTCTTTTTGCCTTTTTTTTTTTTTTTTCGCGGATGATTTTGTTTATTAAAAGATATTTTGAGCCAAACGTGAGGAGGCCATTGGCCCCCTGGCCACTGTGCTTCCGGCGCCTATGATGCAAATGCAATACTCATCAAACCAGGTTCACAAGCTGGATAGTTAAAAACATTTAAAACTACCATACCTAAGTGGCATGCAAATGTCTTTATTTAAAATTATTTATAAGGAATGCAAAAATCTTGTAGACACCAACAGCAGCACGGTTTCCATTGCTAAAAAGCTTGCGAGCATGCTGACCCCAGAGTCTCTTGCTGATAGTTGGTGAAGTCATTGCTATGAAAGCTGACTCTAATACTCTTCATAGTATGGGTTGTCCTGGACCACAAAACTATATAGTGCCCACTGTGATACTCATGAATTAGCAAACCAGGTTTTAACTTGTTTTCATTTAGGAAAAGCACTGCTACTTGGGCAGAATGATTTGCACGCAACACCTGCTGCAGTAGCAATGTTTTGCCTGAATGAGAATATAGTTCCAAGCATGTGTATGCTTAGAAAATCGCTGTTTTACATTTTACATTTGTACAAATTATGATTAAACTAGTCACAACATGTAAATAGAACAATGTTTAAGTTCTTGTGTTGCTTTTGGGAGATAGGCTAGTTGGACTGCCCACCTCAATGAGCTATGCTCAGCTATGCTAACGGTTGGTGTTTCATACTGAGTTACTGCACACCGAGAGACGAGAAGGGTATGTGTCATCTAGGACTGTAACGATATGCGCATCGAAACTGAAATCACGACACTCATATCCACAAACCTGTGTCGCCTGTGAGAAGACAGAATGGTGACACACCCCTTCTAGTGTTTCCCGTAGCACTTTGCAGCTTACGCAGCTGCATAAGCAACACTCATCTCCTGCCTTATTAGTACACTTATCCAAAAATAAATAATAATTTCATTGCTCTCGTAGCTTTCATTGTAGACAGACAGTATAGACGTAAACTCCCTCTCCTTGCCCCGCTCTCTCTCTTTCTCTCTCTCTCTCTCTCTCAACAAGCGTCCCTTGGCTTTTAATAGTTAGGGAAAGTTAGGCATTTTTTTCACCAATCTGCAAAAAAAATTCTTACCAATAACTTTTTTTACTATGTGTTCCTATAGGTGTCTAGTAACACCTCCCAATTTATCCACGGCCAAATCCTCGGGGAAACGCCTGGAGAGCCAGTCAAGTTTGTGGTGACCAGAGGGTCTGTGCGAAAATAATGAAAAAATTTTTTTTAACCAATGTTAGCTTTTGAGATGTTTAACTAGGGGTTTTTAGGGGTGCTGAATCTATCCCAGCTATTAGTTTTGAGTAAAAAAAAAAAAATCCATAACAAGTGATTTTGATTGTGGGTTTGGGTGGAGCCTTTTTGGTGGAGGCGATTTCCTTTCTGCGTCTTCTGCAGCACTACAGAGGTCTTCGTTATACTGTGCAGCTCCATCTCGGACACACACACACACACACACACACACATCTATGCACATTGACTCTCTCACAAACACATTCACAACCACCCACACCCACACAAACACATATTATGCACGCACTTACAAATAAAGTTCGCACCTTCACTGATACTGTCTCTCTCTCTCTCTCTGTCTCTCTCTCTCTGTCACACACACACACACACACACACACACACAGGGCTTCTACACACAGTTGCGTTCCGTCAACGCATGCCAGTGGGTGTTCCCGACAGTAGCTATGCAAATGACTTGAAGTATAACTGTAATTTGATTGGCTGGTGCCGTCCGTCGATTGGCTCGATTGGCCGGTGCTGTCCATCGGTGCAGCAACAGCTGAACTTCTCAGCGCGAGCGATCCATGTAAAGTGAACGGGGATGCGTCTCCAGCACTGCAAGGCACGCAACTGTGTGTATGAGCCGACACACACACACTGTACGTACACACACACACATGCAAAATGTCCTTTCTCACACACACCATGTTGAGACAAAACTATCTGTGATTATAGTAGCAGTGTTCTGTTCTGTTCTGTTCTGTTCTGTTCTGTCTTTCTTTCTATCTTTCCCACCCCCACCCCGTGGGTCAAAAATCATGATACAAACCGAATCGTGAGTTTGGTGTTTACAGCCCTAGTATCATCTTATCTAACTCTGGGGAAATGGTGAATTATAAGCTAAATGTTGGCGTGTTTCTTTAAGTATCAGATTGCATATGAAAAACATTTTTGTTTTGTTTTTGAAATGGATAAAAAAAGATGATGCTTGTTGTTTACTCTGAGCTCCCTCACTGTCTTTGTGGCAGGCTTGACCGTTGGGGATGTTGTTGGCAGACAGCCTATCGGTATAGTGCTGACCGTTGTTGGCGTAGTGGTGCTAGACTTCTGCGCTGATGCCTCGGAGGGCCCAATCCGGGCGTACCTGCTGGACGTGGCGGACACAGAGGAGCAGGACATGGCCTTGAATATTCATGCCTTTTCAGCTGGTAGGCTCACACACACGCCACCTAGTGTCCTTAACATTGCCAAGTGTACAAATACCCACGTTGTAAAGTTAGGGATTGATAGATTAAAGGTTAACTGTGGGTGAAAATGTCATAAAGCAAGCAACCTTTAACTTTTGTTTTGTTTGTTTAGCCAAACTTATTTGCTGGATTTTGGTGATGGATAATCCATGCTGGTCTCATAAAAATGAAAACTCTTTACTCTAGGCGCTCTGTGATGCCTCTGTAAATATGCGAACTCAATAGGGTCTATTGAAGTGATTCAAACTGTATGTATCGTAAACCAATTTTATAATGTATAAACAGTTTATATTAAAGCGGAGGCAACCTCAAAAACAACAGTCATGCCTTTATAGCACGCCAAGGAAACGAAGTGCTTCAGGTTAAAAAGAAGCTGACTTGTGGAACTTGTTGTACTCCTTTCTTTGGTCCTGACAGTCACAACAGGGGGCAGTTAGCTTGTTCACAGCTGATTCCGTTGTTGCGAAGCGTGCTTCCAGGCTCCACCGTTGTTGATGGTTATTATAGTTGTCATTCGATGAGCATTGATATGTGATTAGATTTTTCTACCAGATCTACTTCATAGGTGTCCTGTTATTCAGAATTAATAGCCACCCTACCAGCCAATCAGAAAAGAGTATTTCTTCTCTCTGGGTGATCATTTATGTATCACAAGTCACTATAAATATTTGTGTAACATTGTACATAATGATATTTGTCTCTCTGGTGTTTTGCCAAAGCTAATGATTTTCCTTCCTATTCTCCTAGGACTGGGAGGAGCGGTGGGTTACATGCTGGGCGGTCTGAACTGGACTCACACTGCTCTGGGCAAAGCCTTCCAGGCCCAGGAGCAGGTGCTCTTCTTCTTTGCTTCCATCATCTTCATCATATCAGTGACTCTCCACCTGTTTAGCATCAAAGAGCAGCCGTACAGCGGGCAACGGCAGGAATACCTGGAGGGGGATGAAGTAGATGACCAGTGTCTGGTCCGGCCCAATGGCAGCCTGCCTCAGCTGGACCTGATCGGTGAGGAGGAGTTTGACCAAGTCGAGCATGACCGTGAGGTTCAGGAAATGCAGATGGACTTCCTGAATGTGGACATGGTGCGGAGCAAAAGTGACTCTGTGCTGGCTATGCCAGACGCCACCATCGAGCTTGACCCAGACCTGGATCGCGATCAGACTCTCGGTTTGATTCCTGATGTAGATTCACCATTTGAAAAGGATGGTGAATCGGCCTTCCAAGACCGCTTCCAAGCAGTGCAGCAGACCTCTTTGGTGCGTTCTGGCAGCAGTCACTGTTCCCTGGCACGCTCGCCGGACAGCATGCTCGCCGGGGCCACTAAGGCCCGTAACGGAGCTCTGTCCAGCTCCAGCTCGGGCGCCTTCGCCCTGGTTGGTGCCAACAGCCAGCAGGGCAAAGTGGGCCAGCGAGGTGGTCCTCCCTGCGTATTGTCACGGCCCCGGCACCTCTCCTTCTACCGGCAGCCGTCGTTCACCTTCTCCTACTACGGGCGCGTAGGCCTCCAGCGGCCCCGGCGTCACCGCGCCGGCATATCGCCCATGCGCATCACCTCCACCCGCAGCCTGAACGACATCGACCAACTGGCGCGACGGCCGCGGGGCCGGCGACCGCAGTGGAGGGGCACATCTGAGTCCAGCAGTGAGAACGGGGAGAGTGAGGACGGGGGCGAGGGCACCACGGTCAAGCTTCTGTGGCTGTCCATGCTGAAGATGCCCCGGCAGCTCGGCTGGCTCTGCCTCTGCCACCTGTTCACCTGGTTCTCCATCATGGCGGAGGCAGTCTTCTATACCGACTTCATGGGCCAGGTCATTTTTGAAGGAGACCCCACGGTACATTTACACCCCTTTATTTTGTCCTGTTGATTCATTCTTGTCGTGTACTCATGAAAGCAGCTGTCAGTGAGAAAAGAACTCTAATTTTAGGAGAGTTTACAATGCCACCACCACACAGGATCAACAGATTCTCATGTTGTTATTGGTCGAAGCTAACAAGCCTTACCTATGAGGTACTGTAGATTCTAGGCATAAAGATTTAATCAAGCTTTTAAAAGAGCAATCTGTGAGTGCAAACAGCTTTTCGTGGGACTCTAACTGTCTGTTCAACTGACAACTCCAACATTTATCCATTTACATGTTGTGACTTGCAGTATGGTCAGTATTTATGATACATGTATTTAAAATATGTATTTTGAATACAATATAGTATTTTGTAATTTGTATTTTATTGGGTTGGAGAAAATGGCTGCGTATTTTGTGTCAAAAATACTTAGGTGTATGTTTTTGTAGTTTAAAAGTACTGCCAAATATTTTTGGTAAAACCAATACTTTTTGGTAATGTGATGACATCATAAGAGTGCAAAACAATGTATGCCTCTGACTGGTGCTGAGTAATTTGCCCAGGCTGGTTGTGACCAGAATAATGAGATGCAGAAAGCAGACCCAGTGCAAGATGAGCAACGTGTAGGTTACTCTCACACACCAAGGGCATAGGTTTGGTAGGGACATAAACTGGTTATCCTGCCGATGTACACTTTATGAGTTCACGTTTGAATGAATACCACTTCACATCAAAAATAATATGAATGAATGTGCTAAAATATTGGTAGGGACAATTTTGTCATCCCAAAATATTGGTGTGGAGTGGACATGAGCCTATGGTCCATAAGCAAACCTACACCCTTGACACACACAATACACTCCCTCCCACTCACTCAACAGCATGGTTACCTGCTCACCCACACTTATATGTTTCCCTGTTTTTGGTAGAACTCTGGAACTCAATGTCTTGCAGTTTTGCTAATAATTGTTATGCTACTATTTATATTGTCTATATTATGATATTTGTTTTTATTATTTGCTGATATATCAATAAGCTTTCACCAGAATCGCCGACTGTACAGGCAACCTGTGAGTGTTTTATATGATGGGCACAGAGAGAGGGCTTAGCCTAGTTTGATAAGGGTTACTACTTAACCTAGGTACAACATGTGGCCTTTTTGCAACTGCCACAAGCCAATAACGCGTCGTGGTTGCATCTCGCTGTGTAAGGTGAAATAGGCTGGTTGTTGATGGGCCTGAAAGAAGTCCCCTACCTATGGTACAAGGCATTGAACTCTCTTCCTGTCTGCAATGTGCTCTTGTTTGCAGGCTGCTGCTAACTCCACAGAGCTGCAGAACTACCATAAAGGGGTCCAGATGGGCTGCTGGGGGCTGGTGGTCTATGCTGCTACAGCTGCTGTCTCTTCAGGTGGGTCACCTGACTCTCCCATCCCATGCTGTTGCATGCACCATTCTTTGATCTGTCCTTGCTCCGGTGGCACTGCATGTTTGTTTCACCATCTTTTTATCTTTCTATCTTTTGACGTTACACGTTTCTTTACTGTGATTTGTGTCTTCATAACTTTGGAGCTAGCATGAAAAAGTTGGATATTTTATTATTTTAATTATTGTTCTATGTAAAGATGTTTATTCATGCAAATAGCCATTGTCTATAAGCACAGCATGTCTGAGATTCCAGTTGGAGAACCATATACAGAATATATAGTTTAAAGGTGCCATGTGTAATGTCCACCAAAAAATCAATTCATACTCCACATTCCATAAAAGATGGGGGCAGTATACCTCCAGAAAGTGAGTTGGTCTACCCTTGAGTAACAGTATTGCAGTTTGGCTGGCGGTTATGTTGCCTGCATACCGCCTCCCATGGCCGAAACTGGTATTATGACAACTGTCGGGCTGTGGCTAGTAATTTAGCATGCTAATTCAGGTTGATATCTCTGCAGCACTATACCTTGTCTTTTTTTTAATAACATCATCACCCTTATTTCTTCTCATTCTTTTGATGCGTGTAGCTCATTTTTTTGATATTTTTACCTCAATTCTTACACATGGCACCTTTAATACCAGTGTAATAGATATAGCAATAACATGCAGATGCAGGCAGATGCAGGCCATTATAACCATGACATTTCCTTCAATAGCACTGCTAGTTGCGCAGTGTTTTCTTGAATAGCTGGACATATGAATGTTTTTGTCTTACAGCTGTGCTCCAGAAATACCTAGACAACTATGACCTCAGCATCAAGATCGTCTATATGTTGGGCACTTTAAGCTTTACTGTGGGAACTGCAGTGATGGCTATTTTTCCAAACATCTATGTTGCCATGACGATGATAAGCACCATGGGAGTCTTTTCCATGAGCATCTCCTACTGTCCCTATGCCCTTTTGGGTCAGTACCATGAAATTAAAGAGGTCAGTACACATTTGATGTCCATTATAACTTTGTGTCTGATTAATTGACTAAGTGGATTACTGAATGTGGTCATGTAGTGTAGCTTAAAATGAGGGGGTTTCTAACACAGTTCGAAACAAATAGGATGGGTTCATTGTTAAACATTTTCATCCAGAGAAGTAGTAGAAATTTTGGGAGTCTTGTCTAGCTGTCCTAGACTCATATGGCAGGCTGTCCTTTAGAACTCTCTAGTGCAATTTCCACCAATCATTTCAGTCCTTTTCCTTTGTTTCTCTTCATGTAGTACATCCATCACAGCCCCGGTAACTCTAGAAGAGGGTTTGGCATTGACTGCGCCATCCTGTCCTGCCAAGTGTACATTGCCCAGATCCTGGTGGCTTCTGCGCTGGGTGCGGTGGTAGATGCTGTGGGCACAGTGAGGGTCATCCCCATGGTGGTGTCAGTAAGTTCTCTCCTGGGCTTTCTTGCTGCTGCATTTCTTGTCATCTACCCCACCGTCCGAGGAGGATGAGGATGAGGAAGAGGAGCCTGCTCAGATCAACCTGGGCCCTGACGTCACAGTGGAGTATCACCTGAACAAGCCCAGTGAGCTGAAACTAGAAGCCCAAAACAGCAGCTAAAGGTCCTCTCCATGCTCTCCTCCAAGGCTAGGAGGAACCACACATGAGACCATACTGTATAGCCTTCATTTTACAGAATGCACTGCCAAACGTAAACAATGTTGTGATGTTTTTAAAGAGACCTCTCTTGTTAACGTAAAAGATCAAACCTACAGCCTATTGCCAGCAAAAGCCTTCCATGCCAAAGGCTCAGCATCTGATCGACTCGTGCAGATGTTGTCCAGTAAGCCTGGTGCATTGTTGAAATGTGCCAAGAGTGCCTTCACTGAGGTACCAGCTATAGTTTATGTAATCAGATTATGTTGTCAAGCTCACTTTGAGCATGGTACTGATCAATCCTGATAATCAGGTGAAATACAGAGGATCATATCTGCCAAATAACTTCTAAAATCCAACCGTCTTACTGAAAGACATCACGTATCACTAGAACAAGGCAATGTATGCTCATGTAACTTGTTAGGGAGGTCTCGTTGTTAGGTGTTCCTTTTCTGTTCCATTTAGTTTTAAAATGATTTCAGTGTCACAGATCTCAATGATTTAAAGGGCCATCTACTCTTGTCATCCTGAAGATAACGGCAGATTTGAAAGGGCAGCATGCAACTGCTTGCAGCAATGCAACAACTGTTAAATGCTCTGCAGAGTCTTTATTCAGGAGTTGTCCCATTCCTTCTAAACCTGTATCAGTGAGCCTCACTAGCAGTGTAGGGCTCCAAACAAGCCCTCGAGTTTTAAACACGCTATGCACGATGCCAAAAAGCCTAAGGTGGGGATCCAAGTATTTAGCATGAAGCTTTGAGAACTATGACGAGTCTGTATGTTTATTGGTGATTTCTTGTTTTGCGCCAAGCTTTAGTCCTGTTAGTTGATTGAAGCACATCAGATTGTAAGCTACAGTAGTGGAATGCATTCCATAGCCTACACGTTGAGGCTTGCTAAGCATTTTAGAGTTCCAACATGAGTGCTGGTGAGACTGTGCTCGAACGCAATGTGCACAGGACCTACAGAAATGGGTCTGTATGCCCTGTTAGTAACATGTCCCAAACTATACAGAAGGTGTGATTGAACTCTGCTGTTAAACCAAACCCTCCGAAGACTATGCACATGTTTCTTCAATTATTTTGATATATTAGAAAAAGTAAAAATTCTAGGACCAATTTTGATGTGTGTTGCACATTCATTTTTTTCATTCAGAGGCTTTTTTTAAGTAGGCCTATGATGGGCCTCATATGCAAGGATGGGTTTTTGATACTTTGAAATAACTGCTTAATATCTATATCATTTAACACCTTTCTCCCGGATCCCACCTCAACCTTGTGCTGCTGTCAACTTCTGCAAAAAGAAAAATAACTATTGTTACCTTAAAGGGAGACAAATCTTTTGTATTCCGTAGATTATTATTATTTTTATTATTATCCTATTTGTTGGACAAAATAAATGTGTACTGTGTTGTAGTACTGCTGTGAAAAGAAAACTTTATTGATTATTGGAAATTAAAGTGGTGTTTGTTTGTTTTTTAATAAAAGTTTTTGCAGTTCAATGATCCTAGTCATTTTTGCGCACGGGAAAACTACAGAAAAACCCCGACTGTGTTAAGAGGGGGAGAAAAGAGAGGGAAGTAAAAGCTGTTAGCTCAGGGAATGCTCACTAGATGGCGTGTGTCCCCCTATAAACTGGTTTATTAAGCCTCTTGGTAATTTGATGTTCCTTACTTCCTTCTTAGTTAAAATCAGAAGACAGAAATGTTGCAGTCTTGCAAGTATTGTATGAGTAAAGACTAATTCATTGGTTACGGCCAAATTACATTATAGCCTACTGAATGTCCAATTCCAGGACAGGATAACCAGGAAGAAAGGAGATAGACATCGCGTGGTCTGCGATTGCGACAGACCACTGAATTCTGCAGCTGTGGGAAACAGGACCAACCGAATCCATCGTTATTATTTGTTGGCAGTGTTACACTTTACTGAGTGATGTCTTTGAATTACATATCGACGAAGATCAGGTAGGCTTTTTTCACGTGTCACTTTGTTTCGGTTTGTGCCGTGTTACCTGTTTTGTGACATTTAAGGCTACTGATTTGACAGTACAGCAGTGTGTCTTAAACCCAAAGCAAGCAATCACCGGTAGTTTTTGCAGTCGTGCTGTTGTTGTTGGACTGTACATTTCTGAATGCAGCCTTTTTTTGGGAGATAACAGATAAGATAGTCAAAACATAAAATGCTTATGTGGACAGGGCTGTTTGTGCAAATAAGAAAGGTCTTCTTGATTTAGACCCAAAATTGAATAATACACTTTTCTGTCATGTGAACCTGTTGCTTTCTTTTTATGTGACACTAGAAGTAGGCACACTAACACACTAAAGGAACGATTGCCCTGTTACAAGGTCAGAAGAAGATTGTTTTGTGTGTGGAGGTGTTCTGTGTTCATTGATGTTTCTTTTGTGTGTCATGATCTGAACGGGAAACAAATATGTCAAAATGTCAATATGTCAAAAATGAATGCATGCAATTTATTCCTTCAACAATTTTTGACGAGGACACAGAAACTGACTGTAACATATTTGTTTTCTAAGAAGTTGTCAAATATAACCTCCAATCAGTTTGATGAATGTAAATAGAATGGCGACTACATGGGGCCTATGACCATGTTGCTTGTAGTGTCCTGGTTGGATTTATATCACAGAGGCTACAGCTTTCTAGTTTTTTCATTTTATGCTACTCTGTTGTTCCGGGTCATAGGTCAAAACCTGAGTGAAGTTATTGCTCTGAGGTAGGCTATATAAAAGTCTGATCATGTGCTCAGTAGGATGTACAGCTGGAAAATCAGACAGAGCATTGTGTAGGTTACATGACATGCCTTAGTCAAGTTGAAAATCATGTTGGAAAGGTACCTTACCACTATTAGGTTTCATTCTGATATTGTCATGCAGAACCCCCAAATAAGGCTCTCAGGCACACTGAACCAGACTCCAGGCCACAGTACAGTATGTGACGCTGAGAGTTGGAGCACATCCCAGGCCTTAGATGGAGGACCACCTGCCCCCAAGGCTGCTCGAGGCCTGTGTTATTATGGGTGCTACAACTGATAAGCTAAAGGAGGCATATCAGGTACAAGCAAAGTCAAGTCAAGTTTATTTATATAGCGCATTTCATACACAGAGGTCATTCAAGTGCTTTACATAAACAAAACCAAACAATAATAACAAATAAAAGCATACTGTAGAAGGGCAATACAGTCAAAGAATAGTTCAAAGGTGACTAAGTGTCAGAAAGCAGTGATACATTTACAATTTAAAGGACATCTGCCACTATAAGGTGAAAAACAGTTTTGAGCACATTGATAGGCAGAGTGTCTAAGACATGTGGAAGAGCTGATATTCTGTACCATTTTTTCAAGTGGTTTGTAGTCTATCAAGCTGAACTCTGACATCAAGTTAAGTTTCCCTCTGTTTGTTGCTGGAAGTTCAGGTTGTTGCAATTGAGCAGATATGTTGAGTCTGATTTTCTCAAATTTACCTTAAAAAGATGAAAACTCATTGCATTTATTAGTTGAGAGAAGTTCAGGCGCTAATTGTGAAAGGGGATTTGTTAACTCAACACAAAAATCAACAGTTGAAAATAGAATACCGTTGTTATTTGAACTTCTGTTCTATATGCAGTTTCTCAATTACCGGTATGTGTTAAAACATTTGAATCGGATTGACTCATGCTGGCTCAACACTTCCATCCACTAGATATTATATTGCCCTTTAGAGACTTTATTTTTATTATTGGATTATTTGGTATTATGTAAAGTGTATTGAAACCATATGCTGCATGGTGATTTTGCACTCTAAATAAATTGATTGATTGATTGATTGTTGACTTCATACAAGGCCTCCCTTTGCTCTCCCAGAACCATCAACAAGGAAACACAGCCGTGTCTCCGGTATTGGAGGCTGAGGTTTTGCAGGTTCATGTGCCCCCTTTTGCATTAAAGGACAAAGCTGCAGAATGTGTGGGGCCAGCAGCTTTCAGTAGGGTTCAACGCAGACGCTCCTTCATCAAGAAAATGGAGAGACCAGTGGTGGCGCCAGGTCATTCTCCTGGTGGGGAGGAAACTACCCAAGACATCAGCGTGCCAAAAGACATTGACCTTGGAGGCCTGCCTCAACTCTGCTTTCCGGGTAACTGCTAGTGTTATCACAGTGATATCTGTGATCAGTCAGTGACAACCACAATCATCTTCACGCCTGCTTTTAAAAATAGGCTACCACAGAATGCATGAGTACAAGTACAAAAGCTTCCTCTACGTAAATGTACAAGTGATGTCCCACTTTTTCTTCTTGTCTTTTTTAATGTGGTGTAATACAATGATTGTAACTTGTATGTTTATATATAGGAGGTCTGACTGTTTGGAGTGAGCCAAAAGAGCCCTGCTTTCATTTCTTGGTTTTCACTGATGTGTTTGGAAATCAAACCCATGGAGTTGTGCTGCAATACTGTAGGCCAGTTCAGGTGTGTGCCTTTTAACTCCCTTCATGTTCCCCAACATATCTAACTCACACATACCGTGGTCTTAACGAAAAGTAGTAATGTAAAGAATTAAGGGTATCTGATTTAGTCTTGTGTAGTGAAGCCCTCTCAGAACTCTGAGTACACTCTTGGCTTTGGCCCTTCCAAAAGAGAGTAGCAATAATAGAACAATGCACGTATTTGTCAGCAGGAGTTTGGGCTGTTGCCATGTGTATTAAGTGCATTAAACATAGAATTATAATTTCCATGTGTTTACGTGGGTGAGCAAGACAGCACACATTTCTTTCACATTACCTGTACTCAAGCCAGTGAATTCCTGTGTGTTTCCAGTTGTTTCAGGATAGCACTCTTCAGCAGAATGGAACTAAGGTTTCCCGACTCTACACCACCTATGGTGTCTGTGTAATATCAAAGTACCCCTATTACAATGCCTTGAGGGATTGTCTGTCATGGTGAGAAGTAATAGTCAATGATGATCACTTCTTTTCCATTTGATTTCTAAAGTCTTCTGAAGTCAGTTAAATGTTCTTGTCTACTTGGTTTGTTTATGGAAACAGTCTACTGAGTCAGCTGAAAAATTGTCGGATAACGGATGTAGATCAACGTGTGAAAGAATTCTCTGCCAAACTCGCTCTGGTGCCCATTCCACCCCCTGGAGATCTTCATGTGGTTGGTTTATAATAATATCCATTATTGTTATTATTATTAATTAAGAAGCCACATTGGATGTCAATATAAAGTGGTAAAAAAGGGTGTGATCAGCAGGATATGTCTGTCATCTTCTCTTTGGCAGGTGTTTAGCCTGAGCCCCCTGGTCATTGTGCTTCCTTCCAGGGAAGACAAACACTACCCTGTGGTAGATCTCGATCTACACCTCCCTTTTCTATGCTTTCAAACAAGGGAACTTTTGCAGGTTTGACATGAGTTTTCCAGATGTTACATGATGATTGTTATAGGAGAGTCTTGTGTATTCTTTTGTATGTTAAGTGAAAAACAACTAATAAGCTCCATTGTCATTATTGCACAGCTGGATGAGTAAATGCACCTTGCCCATTCATGTGGACGCTTGCCTGCCCCATTCAAATATGGCCCAGTTCAAATGAAGAGTATCTCATCAGTCCTCTCTGTCTTGGGCAGATCATCACAGCCCTCCTGGCAGAGCGGCGGATCGTGTTCTTCTCCAGCGACTGGGCACGGCTGACGGTGATGGCGGAGTGCTTCATGCTTTACATCCACCCGCTGCACTGGCAGCACCCACTGGTGCCCACCCTCTCCCACCAGATGCTGGACTTCGTCATGGCACCCACCGCCTTTCTCATGGGCTGCCACCTCAGCCACTTTGAGGAAGTGTCCGCGGTAAACCTTTGAAATGAGTCTAATCAAGTGTCCCATGATTAGCTCAAGGTTTCCTAACATAGCTACTCTGCTGGGAAATGTCTCCTGTGTTTCTACCCTAGAGCAGGTTTCCCAAGATGGGTCGCAGAGTGCATGTTTCCATTTTGCTAGCGTATATCCTTTCCCCCTGTTGATTCTACAGGAAACAGATGACCTGATTTTAGTCAACATCGATGACGGGACAGTGTCCTCGTCCAGTTCAGAACTCACTGACCTACCGGCTGTGCCCTTAGCCGCCACTGAGTGCTTCAGGACACGGTAGGACACGCGTGCAAAGAGACCCTTCCCACTTTGGCAGAGGTGAAGATGGCGTTAGTGAGTAAGTGTGATGGCATGTGTTGTGCAGGAGGAGAGGCCTTCAGCTTCACTTTGACCTGGAGGTGAGCCAGCAGGGCACCAACACCACGCTGAACGAGCTGCGGGCACACAGGCGCACCTGGCAGCAGCGCCTCAACTGGGAGATCCAGAACATCACCCTGGAGCTCATCGTCAACATCTTCAGGTCAGCTGCTGAGCTGTGAACGCTGGTAGTGGGACCCATCTCCTGGTGATCAATGAGAGATCAATTCTCAAACCCTTCAAATCACCAAAACCCTTTTCCATCCTTGTTTCAATGTATACTACTAATATGTAATCGTACAGAGCATGTGACAGTATGTCAGAGTTTATTTATTTTACCCAGGAAATATGAAGATCTTTCAAATGTGGCATTTACTGAAGCTGTTCAGTTTGTAGTCTTTGCCTCTGTGCCTTTTGTTATGCTCTTTATCGTTGTTTAAATTTGTGAATATTAATCTTAAGAAAGACGTTTGGTTAAATTGATTTGATTAAACTGAATGAGTGCTTCTTTTCTCAGGGGTCTGGCTGATCATCTGAACTATGAGCACAGAGTCTTTAATAGTAAGGAATTCCTCAAATCCAGGGAGCCTTCTGACCAGCCCTTTTATAAAGAGGTGATGAAGCACGATTTAGAGGCCGTCCCTTTAATTAAGATGGTAGGACAGTCACTCAGACTCATAGTCAATCCCCCTGTCACCTGTCAAACCTTATTGATCTGTTCACCTCAGGTGTTGGAGAGCCATATTTTCCACTCCTTCTTGAAAGATCGGTTGAATCGCAAGATGGATGCCTACACTCGCATGGAGCAGAGCTCTCGCTCTGAGGCTGAAAAGTAGGCAGTGTTTGCACATTCACTGCCTTTTTTTCCCATTTGTTAATAGTTGTCCTCTCCCGTTGATATATTAAACTTACTCTCCACAGAGTAAAAGTCATGATTGACACTCTTCGTCGGCCCACTATGAAGGAGATGGGGCGTAGGAGCAGCAACTATGAGAACTGTGTGAACAAGAGGCTTGGCACCAGTCTGCCCAATCTCAGGGAGGAGCAACACCTCAGCATCCTCCGGCAGACGTCAGTGACCGAACCACGTAAGAGCACCACAGTTCACCTGCACCGTTGTCTCTGTTCGGCTGATTTCAGATCAGACCGTTCACTGGCATTTATTTTATGCACATTTAGGAGTGGGGCTACTGAACAGTGATAGTATAAAAAACATCTCCCTTTCTGCATTGCACTAAAACAGTGCAAGAGAGCAATGCACTAAAACACTGACCCAAACCATCTTATGTTTGAAATGTTTGTTATCCAGCTTTGAAGATCCGGCAAAAACATGTCAAGCAGTTCAAGCTGCCAGATTTCCACCCCCACTTGTCCTATCAGTACGTGCAGGACTACTACGCTGACCTGGTGAGCCTTCTGGGCAAAGCCATCTCCTTCACACCCCGTGAGAGCTCCTCCCTGCTGGCGCGCTACTACTACCTGCGCGGCGTGGTCAACACCATGTGCGGCCGCAGGCTGGACGCGCTCAGCGACTTCCAGAACCTCAACCACACGGACGTGGAGATCTTCCCCGCAGCACTGGTCAGGGCGCTGGTGGACTCGCTCCAGCAGGAGGAGCAGGCGCAGGTGGAGCGCCGGCCCGAGCTCAAGCGCCTGGTGTGCAGGGTGAGGAGCAGCGAGAGCGAGGAGACGGCTGTCCAGCCCACCGATGACCACGTGAAGAAGTTTGAGATGCCCAAGACCCACATGCCACTGGAGGACTTTGTCACGCATGTTCAGGAATCGGGTATTGTCAGAGATGTGAGCACCATCCATCGCCTGTTTGAGGCACTCAGTGTGGGTACGATAAATATATGTTCATGTTTTCATTTCTTGTTGTCACATTAAGTTGTCACATTATTATTGAAGGTTTTCAGTCATGTTATAATTATGTCTCCTTTAGTTTGGCTTTAAGGAGGTTTATATTGCATTTTGAGCATTATGAGCTAGTCCAGATGTACCTGTAATCTGTAGTTTGTGGACAGGGCAGTGTGTTAGTAGATTTCTAATGAGAACGCTCTCACGAACATAATGAGAAAGCTAGATATCAGTGCTATCATCAATTAATTCATTCTCACAGTTAAAAGTCAGGATCCTGCTGGACAGACCATTTCCCACTCATGTTTTTACATTCCCTCCATACTGGGTGGTAAGCATGCATATTGTCACCATTTTCACAGACTACAACACCTTTGCTGGCAAAGCCTGAACAGCAGTTTGCTAAGCAGTTTGCTTAGCTGTGTAGTGAATAGGATTGGGGGGTCATGTTGTGTCATGGAAAGATGCTCCAATGCTGCATTGCATGGTGACCACCTGCATGGCTTTGCCGCGTCTCTGCAAACTTTCTTCCTGTAAGGAGCAGATATTTACATCACATGGTGGAGGTTTTCAAAATCCTCATCTCATTTTGAGAATGGGTGAGTTGAACCGATCTTGTCCTTTGTTTCAGCAAACACACCTAACAGACGTGTCTGTGCCTGCAGGAGCGCGGAAAGAGGTGGACCCAGACACGTTTTGTGATTTCTACACCTTCTGGAAGGGCATGGAGGCTGAGGCGCAGGATGTGAACCTGCCCACTGAGGTCATTGAACAGCTGGACAACAACGAGTGTGTGTATAAGCTCTCCTGCTCAGTGAAGACCAGTTATGGCGTCGGCAAGATTGCCATGACCCAAAAGCGACTCTTCCTACTTACTGATGGACGGAGAGGATTTGTGGACATCACTAAGTTCAGAGATATAGTGGTATGTCCTGTGGAGTCCTATGGAAAACCATAGAGCTTGTCCTCACTTAAAATGCGAGTGCATGGGTCATATTCTGTGAATTTCCTCTTTCTGCACTATGATAAAGAATGGTGACAAGTCTTTGTATCCAAAAACAGGAAGTAAAGATCTCTTCAGCTCAGTTCGTGGTTTTGCGTATCCCATCACTGAGGATCAAGAGCAGCCTGAAGAAAGAAACATTTGAGGCCAATCTGAAGTCGGAGTGTGATCTGTGGAGCCTGATGATTAAAGAAATGTGGGCTGGGCGAAAGATGGCCGATGACCACAAGGTATTTACACTTCTTGCAGACTTCATGATTGCCGATGAAGGCCCTTCTAAGCAGATGTATTTGGTAGAAGATGTCACCTTCACCATCCAGCAGTCAGTATACCATCTGAGTTGCAAATGGCTGCTGTGTCTTTTAGGTACTCCCAGTGGAAAATGGATAGATCACACTGTGTGTTTTGCTAAGGCCAACAGGATATCCCTGCCTCTACCCCTCGTTAACATAGTGGAACAGAGTATGTTATCTGTCCCTCACAGTTGGCCGACTGTGGCTCACGGGTGTTTTAAAGTCCTGATATGGTACTACAATAGTTCCAGAAACAACCGAAGATTCAAATACTTCCCGTAACACACTTGTCAATGCATGTTTACATGTGCTTTCAGGATCCTCAGCACATGCAACAGGCCCTTACAAATGTCCTCCTCATGGACACTGTGGTTGGCTGTCTTCAGCCACAGAAAGGCATATTAGCAGCTTCTAAACTGGCTTATTATGACCGGATGAAACACGAGGGTATGTATGCCTCCCCCTTATACCTCAGCAAGGCCTGTTTGAAAGGCATGCTTGTTTAAGTTATTATGTAGTCAGCCTCTATTAGGGAGGGGTGTTTGGTGTGTCTGTGTGTGTGTGTGTGTGTGTGTGTGTGTGTGTGTGTGTGTGTGTGTGTGTGTGTGGCTATTCTGAAGGAAGTTTAATGATGTGTGTTTTTCCACTATGGCTGCTCAGTACCAATGACCGTCCCAAAGACGACCTCTGAGACTCTGAAGCACAAGATTAACCCCTCTCTCCACATGCCCTCTCAGCAGACCGTGGATGTGCTGCTCTACACTCCAGGTACAGTATGGCCACATACACATGCCCTATAGCGGCCACATTCACCCAACGGAATGTGTAGGTAACAGCCATGCTAAATACCTAAGTACTTGACCTAAGCAAAATGTCAACCATGGGCTGACGCAACCCGTCAATTTCGCTGTAACGGTAACGTTATAAATACCACATCACACATACCATCTCATGGTATATACCTGGAGAGTTTGGCTTGCATTGGACTGGTCAGGGCTGTTTGTGTTTTCCTGGATGGTCACATGCCTGCATGATGTAGAATGGTGCTAAAACTGACCAATTTGCATTAGTGACACAGCTGATCTGAAACAAGAGGTGCATTGAGTGTCTTGACCCAGATGCTCTAAATTCACTGCTGGAACTGAGCCAGGAGCCTGCTCAGTGGATCTCCAGTTCCTGGACAGGCTGAGGAGCCTTACTCCCCACATCACCAACAGGGCCCAGAAGATGTCAATAAAAGTGTTTGTCTAGCTCTCACTGGATAGCAATCTTAGAGCGTAACATGTTTTTGTCCAAGTTGTTTTCCATGAATGTATTGTGCGCCTCATGCTCTTCATCTGACCTGGGATTTTGTTCCGACAAAATTTAATTATGACCATTTATTTATGGCTCATTCAGTGTATAAAAATATTTATTGACGTTGGTGGCACTTGATTGTGTTGTATAAAGTGTTGGTTAATTGAATTCTAAAGTCGTAAAAGTGTTGTGTAAAGGGTGCTTTTTTAGGGTCAGGAGGGATGAGCTTGGGACTGACTCAGTGCCTGTTGTTTGTCCGGCTCCACCTGCAGGCCAGCTGGGGAAGTCCGACGTGGATGGAGACGGGAACCCCAAGTTGTGGTGTGCCCTCAGCCACGGGAGAGTGGTGCTGTTTGATGCAGCCAGCTGGTCCATGCAACAGAACTGCATTCAAGTGGGAGTACTGCCAGTAGTACGTCACTCACAGTCTAAACACACACTGTGATATCTACAAAAGAGGAAGCAATATCTCACTGATTCTTTATTTAGACTCCTTTGGTCAGTAGCCCTCACATGGATTAAGCCTTGTTCTAGACTAAAAGAGAAATTCAGTGAAAATCTCCATTAAAAATAAGATGTAAGTCTAAGACTCTCCATTGAAACAAGCTGTTAGTCTAGGACTAGGGCTTAATCCATGTATGGGAAACCACCCCCTACTGTGCATGACTGCAGTGTTCTTGGATATTCATAAGCCCAAGGTCAGGAGAACATGTCCTGTAAAGTACCCAGAGGAAGAGGAGGAAGGTGCATGTCACTGGTGGTGAAAGGCCAGGAGTAAAGGAAAGGAGTTGCCGTTTCTGGATGTCGGAAAGTGTTTTGGTTTTAAAACAAGTCACCAATATTGCCACCTGGTGGTAATAATATGATGCACCATCATTTAAACAACTTGGGCATTATTTCAATTGAATAAGTGTTTTGTCTAATTGAGCACAGTAAAATTCCATGCAAAAATGAGAGACAAAGGAAAAGAGGAAAGGACAGTGCTGTCTTTGCTATTTGCATTAACCTAGTTAACTGGATGTCCACATGTCCACACAGTGTATAATGTATGAATAAGAGTAGCTCTCTTTGGTGTCCTCAGAGCTGTATGCTTGGGCTGGACCAGGAGCAAGTATGGATCGGCTCTCAGGATTCCACCATTTACATCATCAACACGCGCCGCATGTCCTGTCACAAGCAGCTGACTGAACACCGCAGCGAGGTCACAGATCTAGTCCTGGAGGATACACAGGACACATTCAGGTGACTCGCATGGATATACACCATTTAGCCATTAAGTTAAGGCACTATATCACTTGACATCTGATTTAAAATGCATAGAAATATAAATAAATATGTACCGGTAGTTACATAAAAATGATGTGTGTGCAGTTTTCAGTAACTGATAAATACCCGTACTCACCATTGGAAATTGATAGGCGACAAGCTGAAAAATCCTTTTCAATCTGCAACAATCTAGTTTAACAATTGTGTGTTGCGTTACCCTGGCTATCAGTCACCAGGTGGCAGTATCACACATGCATTCCACACAGAAATCTCATATGATTCTGACCCACTATAAAAGAGCGTAGCAAAGCCAGCATCATGACTTCTAGACTAGTCTCCATCCCACTACACACCGTTCATTCAAGTATGCAGTAAATGCTATATGCATGCCACATATGCAGTTCTACAGTTCCATGGTAGTTGTTGACTGAAATCCTCATCTTCTCATAGCCCAACATTGGCCTACTCATGCAGTCTTGATGGTATGGTTATTGTCTGGGATGTCTCTACCCTGAAGATGAAAAGGCAGTTTCACCTGAGCTGTCACAAACTCACCTCTCTGCAGCTGTACAATAGGACGCTGTGGTGCTGTAAGTATCTTGAGGAGCTGAACCTGTCAGACACATATGCTTCAGAGACTGTGATCACTTTTCACGTGGTTGATGCTTCGTAAATACTGATACTATTACCCAGTGACTAGTTGTTAGTGTAGCTTTTCTGATTAGTGCTCTCTTTCTCTGTTTCTCTCAGGCTAGTCCATTTCATTTGATAGCGTGTATCATTCTACACTTTGTTCATATGCTTGGTATTTGTGTAGATTGGGATTAAGAAATAATTGATGATATATTGTAAGGTCACATATAGTGTGTAGGTTGCTTTCTTAGTCAGGCTTCTTGTTTTGATATGTATGTCCAGGTGCCCAAGATTGCATCATGGAACTGAGGAAGACTGGACTTGTGCAGCGTAAGATCTGCTTGCTACAGGATCCCACAAACCCTCCTTCTCCCTTCAACGGGTTCATCGTCTATTTAGAGGTTTGTGAGCATGCAGCTGTGATGTGTTTTTCAGGTGTGCTATTCCACCCTCAGTAGCAAGAAAGTTCCAACAAACTGTCAGTTTGAAGGTGTGAGAGTTCATCTACTGTATGTGTTTGTCCAGCGATGGGCTGTATCACATGTTCCTCTGCGCTCCTGTCTCCTCCTCAGAGGGAGCAGATATGGACCAGTTGTGCTAATTCATCTGAATTATGTGTGTGGCACTCTGACAATCTGGAGAAGCCCTCACAGAGGATAACTCTGCCTGACTGTGCTGGAGTCACCTGTATGCTCAAGGTCAAGAACCAGGTGGGTGGTTTTCTTTCACTCTGTCATAATGCATCCAAAACGTGAAAAACTGATTGTCATTCGACTCTTGAAGAGGAGGTGTGCTTTAAAACAGCATTGTGAACTGACAAATCAGAACAATGGCAAACCATCAGTCCAGTCCTTCTCTGGAGTCCTTTACTTCCAGCAAAGATGCACAGTGGTCTTCGTTTTTGTGGAATTAAAATTTGTTTTCACTGTGTCCAGATCTGGGTTGGCTGTCGGAGCCTGAGCGAGAGCCCGGGTCAGGCGGTGGGGAAGATCTTCGTGGTGGATGTGGCCCAGGCTGTGGTGGAGAAGGAGCTGCTGGCTCACACCGACAGCGTCCAGGCACTCTGCTCGGCTGAGGACCGCTATGTGCTGAGCGGCTCTGCCTGCCTGGACGGAAAGATCGCCATTTGGAAAGTAGAGTAAAGTCGAGGGCTCCCTCAAGTCAGCCAATGCTCCTCTTTAGTGCACTTCCAGAGGACAAATCTGGACATGATTTTTGGACAAAAACTGTTGTACTGATGAGGGTCCATCTGCAAGGGAAGCCCATTGCCTCTGTTCTCAGCAGCCTATCTGAATGTCAGACTGCATGACCAAAACTGAACTTTGGTATCTGACTCTTGTTGCGGTATCCTTCTCCAAATGATGAGGCCTTAATGATATCTCATCTACTACTGTAATGTTCAAATACTTTTTTCTCAAATTATAACAATTACAACAAGCTTTATTTTATTTCACTTTCCGTATTTATGTTGTCTGTTGAATAAGTCATTTATAATAAATGGACTTGTTTACAGCCTGAATGTGTTTAAATTATTCAAATGTTGATTAGCTAACAAAAGCCTAACTAAAACAGTGGCAATAATTGATATAGTCTATGATATTGGTGAAACAAACTGGGCGACTCTCTTGTATCACATTTTGGAGACAGAATATTCAGTGTTGTTCTCAATGTTGTGACCAGCATCATCACTGCAGCATCATTGTAGTCTTTCTAGACACAGTGCATGGCCCATAATGTGTGATGTGAACATAATATGAACAGTGTGTAATTGTGTGGTTGTTGTAATGGAGTGCATTCCAAACGCCCATGAGGAAGGCTGTGATTCGTGCTCCCAGTGGGAGATGTGGGAGGATGCCCCACAGTTCTACTGACCGTGTGTGTGTGTGTGTGTGTGTGTGTGTGTGTGTGTGTGTGTGTGTGTGTGTGTGTGTGTTGGTGTGCGGTGTGTGTGTGTGTGTGTGTGTTGGTGTGTGTTGTGTGTGTGTGTGTGTGTGTTGGTGTATGCTTGTCTGCGAGTGTGCTTTGCAGATGAATGTTAGGGAATGTGCCCTATAACAATGGAGATACACATCTTCTCAATCCTCTTGTAGTTTGTGTAGGTGTTGATGATGACATCTAGGCCTGTGTACAATTCTGTAACTGCTGGGCATGGCAGCTTTGTGCAATCTCATGTGAAGTTATTCTAAGCCATTTCAAGTGAGTATGATACAGTTGATAGATTTTCTCTTAGCCCAGGACTTATATTAAGTTGTGAGGGTCTGTTACAAAACACACCAGACAAGCACTGAGTTCGCCACCTGATGACCACTCAACAGAATTAATAAAGGGCGTTCCTCCTTGGTTTGCCGGGGTTACTGTGCGTCAGCCATATTGAAGCAATCATCCCAAGATGCAGTGCCGTGGTGACAGTGGAAACAGGAGGGAGAGAGTGTAGCTGGCTGAGGAGGAGACAGAGGAGCAAGACCCCACAGAGCCTAAGGAACTACACTCTCCACAGGGTTTACGCGTTTTTGCGGGCAATAGGAACAGTAGTCAAAGGGATAATTTGTAGACTCTTATTTTGCAGGGTAAAGGTAAGTTTTAAAATGCACACGCAACATGTTCATTGTTAATGCTTTAGAATATAATGTAATAATTGAAATGTTAGCTTGTTAGCATGGGGGCTACATAGGGTTAGCGCGGACCCGTTAGCTGCCTGGGAGGGATGATATTTTGCTGACTCGCAGTCGCATAGTAGCAATTTAGGCATTGTAGATTATTGCAAGGCTACCCCAGCAATTGATGACCATTATGAAATCGGCACGAAGAGGTTAACGTAGTATTAATGCCAGCGGGTGTGTTAACTGTGTTGCAGAGCTGTAGTGGTTTGCCATGCCGAATCACACCAAAGGTTCTTCGCGTAGCATTTTCCTCATCTGGTTGCTTGCTGTTAGACTTGTGTTTCCGTGAATTTCCCCATCTTCAACATTAAATATTTCTCGTTGATTGCCTTGCTTTGTGACATATAGCCCTATGAATAATCACACAACAGCAGGGATTTGACGTATCACGCTGGTGCCAAGAACAAAACGCGTTATTTATTCAGAATGCGGCGGTGACACACATTGTTTCCCGAGCAGAGAGTATGAAGGGTAAGTTGTTTCATTGAAACAACATTTTCAGATGAAAATATCATCGCCTTATTTCTCTGGAAATTGACATGTAGGCATACGCTTGATTTGTTTATGTTTTCATCTCGATACACGCTGTGTGAATTTTGCCTGATGGGACATGGTGCACTAGATCGGTTTGTTTTGAAGTTTGCCACAGGGGAGACTAGTGAGTCCAAGCAATGTCCTCGGGTTACCGTGAAAATTCGTCTATTCCTCTTATCTTCGATAAAAAATCCAGATAATCAAGCAGATCTGTTGAATTTTAATGATTGAAGTCTGATGCTGTATGCATTTGTGGCATTGCCCAGTTTCAGGTAGCCTAATGATTGGAGACCCATATAGGCCACGGTAACGGGTGTAGCCTATTTTAAGAGGAAAATACTAGGCTAAATAAATATGAATATGACTTTGAGAACTATATCTCGTTTGGCAAACTCCTATGCCTATATTAATTCTTTCCTTTACCTGCAACTGCATGTAGTCTAATTCAGAAATGTTTTTTTAATCAAACACAAGTGAAGCAGTTATCTTCCACAACAAGGACAGTTGTCAAAGTTATGTTTTTCAGGGAAGCTGTGGAATTGAAATCCAGTCTAGGTCTATTGCCAATCAGTGACTTCAAGACCTAGACTGGATTTCAACCAGTCTAGCTCTTCAACTTTGACAACTGAAAAATAAAACAGCCACGTGTCTGGAAAGCAGTCACATCACAAAAAAGATGATAATAAAAACACTCTCTTGGAAGAAAATGTTTTAATTATCATCTTTTTTGTGATGTGACTGCTTTCCAGACACGTGGCTGTTTTATTTTTCAATGATTATGTGTCAGTGATTTTATTGTCACTCTGATTGTTCTCTGTTGAACACCGCTTGTTCCTCTAGGTGCGTTTCCATCTTCTCTACATGATCTGACCAATTGGAAAGGAGCCTGCTTATTGACTATTGTGTGTGTGTAGGAGGTGGTGGTTTTGACATGTCATAGCTAGCACTAGGCTAAAGGAGGGGCAGGAGGAGGGAAGGTGGAAGAGTATGTTTCACAGAATACTTTCCGTTTGGTCTCAAACAGTAAGGTGTGTACCATATGCAGCATGTTTTCTTGCTGCCTCAAGCAGCAAGCTGGAAACCTTAAAATCTTGAGTGTTAAGATAAGAACAGTAAGATAAGGGTGTTTAAGGGTTTGTTTTAAGCTGGTCTTCAGATTGTCGATTGGAGAGGCCCTCCTGCCTGAATCCACAGCAGCACCATGCAGTTCTGGAGCCTTCTCAGCTGTGCACAGGGAGGTAAGGACTGTCTGGAAAGACTTCTGACTTTATTTCACTCCCAGGCAACAACGAGAGGCTCAAAAAGAAATGCTACAGAGAAGTTGTTGCTGTTTTCATTGACTTCAGTTTAGGGAAAATAGCCTGTATAGATAAGGGGAGGAATTCACGATCATGTTCATCATGTGCTCTTGCATGTGGGTGCATTCTGAAAACATCAGTCAGGTTTTTTGCGACATTTGTGAGGTTGCTGTTGTGAAATCTCCCCTAATTGTCTTGGCTTTCGTCTTTGAGGAGAATATGGTTGCCTAACTCAGCGGTTGAGAATTTGTTCTTTAGTAGTCCTGCCCTCAGCTGTGCTTCATATTTTGAATGTTAATGTGACCAAAGGAATTCCAGGAGAGTTACCTCACTGACGTGCACTGCTTCAGGGTATACTTCCTCTCTTATAGAATGTTTCTGATGCACAGTTCAAAGCTAGCTGTCTAAAAGATAGCTTACATTCTTAGCCATTAGTAAAGCTGATGGTCACAAGTCATGTTTATAACTTTCTTGGGGTCTAGACTGAGTGACTGAATACATATCTATGTAAATCTTGCTTCAAGTTACAACCGAGAAACGCCTGATGAGATCTGCATCCCACATCATAGCTTTCAATGGAGTGTAACACCAGAGAAGTATGGCAAAAGATAACAAGGACTGCTAACTGCATGAATCTTTAGCTTGGCTAAGTAGGCAAGTAGATTCTTGACACAAGTAAAGGCATGTAGCATTAATAACTATTTATCTCTGCATTTGTGTTTAATTAAAGACAGTAGAACATACCGTCATCTATAGAATGATACTGAAGTAACATGTCAAAACAGAAGATGTGGTTTGTCTATGAACTGTTTGTGTAATTTTGCCTGCATTATTTACCACACCGAAGTATGTCTTTACTGAAGAGAGAAATGATGGCCACCTCTCCTCTACAACATATCCCTAAAGACCCTAACGTTAAACAGGTGCATAGCTTTTACTAGTTTCCAGTTCAAATTGAGATGAACAGTATCTCATTGCATTGCTTTGTTGAAGTTCTGATTCTAGCACAGTTCATGCTGTGATTGTACTTAGTTCAGAACCTCTATATTTTAGTATTTTTAGTTATGTGAGCTAAGGTGTGTTAATTTTTAGTAAAAAAAGCTCTGATGACAGTGAGACTATTGATATCTGCTGTGCCCAGAAGGGAAGCTAAGATAATGTGAACAGAACGTGACTATGGAGAAAGAGGAAGTTATTTTCATATTGGTCATATTGATTGTATGTTAATTCGTGTTATGAGAGAATATTGATCTGATTTAACCTTTGTTATTGCATTGAACAATATGCCAGCTGAGCTCTTGTTTGCATCAGTCATATTTTTCTACCACATTTTCTAGAGAATGAAAGTCCTCTGTCAGTTGTTAGACTTCTTTCCAGCTTCCATAATGTCAAGGGCTTTCTCACTATGAGTTTACAGTTGAATGTCCGCACAATAGATGTGACTGACTTAGTTCTGTCACCAGATTGGATGGGATCTGTCGGGTGAGGAAGAGCAGAGATAGAGATTATGGAAGAAATGGTGACCTACTCCTACTACTAAGCTGGATGTTTTTGTGAAATACAATTTAAAAAAAATAGTTTAAACACATACTGTGGAAGTGTTTGAGATTTAGTCTCGCATCATAAAGTGATGTACAGTATTATCTCAAGTAAAGCATGGCGTTTACAACACTATGGTGATGGGGTTGATTAAAAAGGAAGACACAGTATGCATACCCTAGATGTACTGTAAATCAAACAGGATAAAACAAACCTTTTCTCATTTCATTTAAATCTTCTAAGTCTTAAAGGTACACTATGCAAGATTTTCACCATAATATAACCTTTACAAAGCCAATTTGATGGCAAACGAACTTGTAATAGGGGAATCGTTCACCTAGCATAGCCATATAGCACAGCCGTAGCGAGTCACTAAAAAGAGAACCAGCCATGCAACTTCAAGAATAGTCGACCCGAAGACCTTCAGTGAGAATCGTGAAACATTACCTTGTCAGTAGATATAGCTCTATGGAGGCTCTTTGCCTGTTGGTAATCCTTCGCCTCCACAACAAAAACATTTTCATTGTACAGGGGCAACAAGCCACGAGAAGTTGCCTATTTACTAGAGATGCACCGATATGGAATTTTAGGGCCGATAACGATAATAACCAATATGTATTGGTTTGTTGTGGCCGATACCGATACGATAACTGATAATATTACTCTTGAAAAAAAATTGTGAAAAGTGATTTGGGGACAGCATTTAATAAGCATAATTTTATTGCAGTAATTTTACCTACCACCAAATGATGGACAGAACTCATAATAGTCCTCAATAGTACGGCAGTCAACAACATAACAGTAGCCTAGCCCTACAGTATGTGTGGCTCCTTTAAGTGAACCTGACGTCAGTGAATTATGAGTGAGTGGCTAGAGAGTTTGAATCGTTTTCATTTAGGACTAAACGCCTCATAAACGGCTCAGCTTGGAATAAGCTACAATATAGCTTACCAAATCAGAGTTTGTGAGGGAAACTTGGGTTTAGTTTTTAACTGCGGGTAACTGAATAAAGCTGCAACTCCTCAGACTGTATCTTATGTCCGTCTACTCTGTTGTGCACAACCTGCTGCAGCAGAAATGAAAGGCGTTAGCCCCGAAGGTTTTAATAACTTATTATGATGACCTGTCTGGAACTGAAGCACGAATGGTTAGCATATTTCTAGGTAATAATACAAAACCCAAGCTAAAGTAATGCAAATATAATACTAAAACACAACTTAGAACTAGGCCTACTTATGTACTCGTCCCACTAATGAGTTTGTTTATTTGTTTCCCCGACCAGCGCGGTAAAGTGCAAACACACTAGCACAAGACGGCTCTAGATAGGGCTGAGCTCCGCTCTGTTAAGGTTAAATGGCGGATCATTCACGAGAGGATTTTGAGATGCACAGATTCCCAAATGAACGCATATCCACAGATTTGGTTAGAGTGGTGAAATACATTCACACCGCTGACATTATATTGAAGAAAAAGTATAGCTAACCAAGCTCAAGTAGGCTTGCTCAGTGTAGCCAGACGGACCTTACGTAGGTCTATATTAGGACTTTAAAAAATATCGGCGCAAATTATCGGCCAGAATTCTGTTATCGGACCGATAATAATATTTTCATTTTTTCACTTATCGGCTAATAATATATCGGCCGCCGATATATCGTGCATCCCTACTATTTACAATTGCAGAGTTAAATATAAATATATCAAGACTCTAGGGGGAGCTCTACAGTCGCCAAACATACCTGGAACTGCATAGTATACCTTTACCTATACTCCTACAGATGTGGCTATGTTTAGGTATGTGCATGATGTCAGTTTTGTCACCAGGATGGTCAGTATGGACCATCGGCGCAGCACCAACATTATGTCTGTGTCCGAGCAGGCTGAATGTGAATGAATTTGTTTAAGCACTGGCTCAGGGTCATGGAAAATCTAAATCCTAGTACACTACTCATTATTTTAGCAGATTATTTTATCTTAAGCAATATACGGTAAAAATATATATATGTTTATATTAGTACTGTGCGTTTGCTTGAGACCTGTTGATTCAATGATGATTTAATGGATTTCATGCAAATCAGTGTTAAATAGAAGGACACACAAATGCTCACATAGACATTTGTATAGATGCTTGCGCCATTTGCTTTACCAAGTGACCAAGTGGATGCACTGTAGACAGATCCCATATGGCAATACTGCATGTCGTTATTTAAGCTAGATCCTCATGGCTTGGTCTGATGCCCATGCAGTGGAACTGGAGGGGATGAAAGCTCGTTTGGGGGAACAGTGAAGTATGCACATGCTCGCTAGTTTACATGTGGAAGCAAAGTCAGTTATATCATTAAGCATCTGAATTTTGTACATTTCAATGGCACTCAGTTGAATTTGGCTCATTCATTTGTTTATGCTCAGATTCTTGAACTGCAGTGTACAGGCGGGGTGGTCAAGCTCCTCATGAGGGAGAGAAAAAAATCCTCTAGAATGAACCAGCTGTTTGGGACAGTTGTTTGAAATCAGACTCACTTTCACTGAAGTCTGTCCACGTGAGGCTGACTCTGAGCTTTTGGTGGCGTTGTGTAGGTGCGGAGGAGGACATTCAATCAGTCTTATGCATGCAGTAGTTCCCATGCTGTTAAGAAGTGTCTTCCTCTGTCCTTAATCTGCGGTCAGTGCTGTGGCTAAGCTGCTCTTCTCCAGCTGCTGCAGTCCTAAATGAGGGCCATTTGAGGGTGTTTGTGTTGCAGACCACAGATCATTTTTGCTCCAAAGCAGGAGGGTTTCATGAGGGGGACTAAACTCAGACACTACTACCTCAAGGACCTAAATGCACCGTTTCACACTGTTATCATAAATGTTCTCAGTACTATACCACCACTGGCACTGCCTCTGCATAGATATTGCCATCAGGCAATTTCACATCAACATTTAAATGTGAAGCTAAACGGTAGCAGTCGTGTGTCAATTCTAACTTTACTTCTCAGTGGTATGCTATAATTTCCTTTAATGCTGGCCTGATTGAACTGGTGTCCTTGTAGTTATAGTTGTGTAAGGTATTTTAGATCTTGTCTAGACCTGTTTACTCTCTTACACAATGTCAGCTGACAGCAGTTGAAATACCTGTGGAAATTAGAGATGAACCGATATGGAATTTTAGGGCCGATAACGATAACCGATATTTATTGGTTTGTTGTGACTGATACCGATACGATAACCGATGATATTAATCTTGAAAAAAAATTGTGAAAAGTGATTTGGGGAAAGCATTTAATGAGCATAATTTTATTGCAGTAATTTTACCTACCACCAAATGATGGACTGAACTCATAATAGTCCTCAATAGTACGGCAGTCAACAACATAACAGTAGCCTAGCCCTACAGTATGTGTGGCTCCTTTAAGTGAACCTGACGTCAGTGAATTGCGAGTGAGTGGCTAGAGAGTTTGAATCGTTTTCATTTAGGACTAAACGCTCATAAACGGCTCAGCTTGGAATAAGCTACAATATAGCGACCAAATCAGAGTTTGTGAGGGAAACTTGGGTTTAGTTTTTAACTGCGGGTAACTGAATAAAGCTGCAACTCCTCAGACTGTATCTTATGTCCGTCTACTCTGTTGCGCACAACCTGCTGCAGCAGAAATGAAAGGAGTTAGCCCTGAAGGTTTTAATAACTTATTATGATGACCTGTCTGGAACTGAAGCACGAATGGTTAGCATATTTCTAGGTAATAATACAAAACCCAAGCTAAAGTAATGCAAATATAATACTAAAACACAACTTAGAACTGGGCCTACTTATGTACTCGTCCCACTAATGAGTTTGTTTATTTGTTTCCCCGACCAGCGCGGTAAAGTGCAAACACACCAGCACAAGACGGCTCTAGATAGGGCTGAGCTCCGCTCTGTTAAGGTTAAATGGCGGATCATTCACGAGAGGATTTTGAGATGCACAGATTCCCAAATGAACGCATATCCACAGATTTTGTTAGAGTGGTGAAATACATTCACACCGCTGACATTATATTGAGGAAAAGTATAGCCAACCAAGCTCAAGTAGCTCAGTGTAGCCAGAAGGACCTTACGTGGGCCTAAATTAGGACTTTAAAAAAATATCGGCGCAAATTATCGGCCAGAATTCTGTTATCGGACCGATAATAATATTTTAATTTTTTCACTTATCGGCTAATAATATATCGGCCACCGATATATCGTGCATCCCTAGTGGAAATTCACATATATGACGTGTTATGCCTTATGTTGATCACACAAACTAACTCTCCATAGATGTCTTCATCTGGTGACTTTCAATGCTAATGTCATTATCTTCCTGGATCAGGGATACTACAGCTGCCTTCCTTAGCTTCAGTATATTCTGTGGAGACGTGTCTGTGTGGTGTGGTGTGGTGTGCAGCTGTGCTGCTTTGACTCACAGTGCTGAAGCACACAGGCCCGCATGCATGACTCAGCGCTCTGTGCTGCTTTGACTCACAGTGCTGAAGCACACAGTCCCGCATGCATGACTCATCGTTTGTGCTGCTTTGACTCATAGTGCTGGAGCACACAGGCCCGCATGCATGACTCAGCGCTCTGTGCTGCTTTGACTCCAAACCCCTGCTCAGATAACCTCGCAGTCATGAGAGAAGCCAACGAGAGGTCAACTCTCCTCACTTCTACCAGCAGGATTTTTTGTGACTTGTCAAACGAAATCCATATCTTTAGTTGAGATTGGAGATGGCAAACTTTAATATAGTGTATTAATCTACACTATATTTTACACCGCAGGGGCCTTTAGTGAGCCCTTACGTATCCAATCATTCTATTTTGTGCAAATTTGCAGATGAACAAACACCCTCATATGCCAGCTGTCCAATCACAGGGCTTATTTCTGACAACTTGCTCTTCGAGCTGACAGCATAAGCTGTGGGTCATGCTTAATTGATTGATTGAGAAATGATTCACGTCCATTCTAATGTGCCCGTCCAATGCGTCCATCCTCTCTCCACTCCTGTCGTGTCATCTGTCCAAGTTAATCCAGTTTTTTGTCAGGCAATGCTTTTTTTGGCCTTACAGCAGGCGATTGCACTGACCAATGTCCAGGTGCATCCCATGCACATAGCCCGAGTTTCTCTGTGCAGGGTAAGCAGGTTGTGTGGCATTAGAGGCAGCAGCTGGGCAGTGACCACAGGTCTGCTGGACAGCCCCAGGTGGTCGTAGATTCGATCGTACACTCTGGAGTCTGACTTAGGACCAGAGCATCTCCAGAGTTGGCACAGCCCCTATGAACATGAACCATTTGACACTAATGTGTTTGGTAGGCTTGGGTATTACTACTTAGTGCTCTGGTCACTGCTCCACTCCCCTCCCGCCCACACACACATCTTCACTGTCATCACTCACATACATCATACATACAGTACTCTGCTTGCAATAGTAAGTCCCTTCACCATACTTGCAGTACACTGCCCCCCCCCCCCCTCTCCCCTACATACACAGCACATTATTTAATCAGGAAGCTTTTCCAACACACATCCCCAACATACTTAGAGCACACTGCCCCCAATACACAGCACATTGTCTCATGAGGAAGCTTCTCCAACACACATATTGCACACTGCCCTCTCCCCACATACACAGCACGCTATCCCATCTCCCCTGTCATCCCCCCAACACACACACCAAGACCCCTGGCAGTTGGGTTAGCCCCTTGAGCCGTGGATATCTGCCCAAGGTTTTTTCCTTGGTAAGGGAGTTTTTCCTTGCCCCTGTTGCTCTTGGGTGCTCTTTGTTGGTGCAAATCCCAATCCTCCCCCACCTTTCTTATGCAGCCCTTGCCCCTTAATCTACTAAACCCCTCTTCTACTGCACTTTTTACCCCCCCCCATAAACGCACAAATAGGCTGACACCAGACATAATTTCACTGCATTTCTTACTTCCAGTAACTATATGCATGTGACAATAAACTTCCTTGTATCCGTGTATCCTTGTATCCTTGTGTAATGTGTCAATTAGGCAAAAACCAAAACAATGATATGACTAAATGACTTTGCAGTGCAGAAACCTATAGGCCTCTTTCCAATCTATAGCTAATCTTTAGTAATCTCTATTAAAGATGCCAGGTTTAGTTTTACAAATAGCAAAACAAAATCCTGCAGGTTTTCATGAGTCTGAGTGTCCCTGAGTACTAGATGTTTGACCTTGGTCTGGCTAGCACCTTGCTCTCCCAGTTAAACTAGAGT
Source organism: Alosa alosa (assembly GCF_017589495.1). NCBI lineage: Eukaryota > Metazoa > Chordata > Actinopteri > Clupeiformes > Clupeidae > Alosa > Alosa alosa. The sequence continues at coordinate 31,080,884 of NC_063201.1, read as the reverse complement.
AACACCTTTAAAATGCTGTTCATGGAGGTGTTGAGTATCACAGCGAGGCCTGTAGTATTCAGTGTGCCATCAGGCTGAATTTGAGGCAGTCTGCCACCTCAGCTAGCAGATAACAGGACGGCGCTGAGTGTTGCCCTGGGCATGGCTGGCGTTAATGATGGCAGCTTGGCTGGCGCTCACAACCTGCCAGCACACCAGCTACTGCTAATGACCTGACGTGTGTGTCTGTGTGTGTGTGTGTGCGTGTGTGTGTGTGTGTGTGTGTGTGATATTAATGTGTGCCTCCTCCACCTGGCACATTCTGATGGACTCTAATCAACTCCTTCAGTAGTGGTCTGAAAACAGATGGAAGCACACACTCTAATTTTTTTTCTTTTTCTTTTCTAGATATTTCAAGGATATCACATTACTACACAGGTAAGTGCTCATTAAACAGTAATTAATAATGTTTGTCTGTTTTTAATCTGTATTAAACACAGTTATATTTAATCTGAATTAAATGCAGTTACATTTATGTGTTTCTGAATTGTTTTGATAAATGAATAATTCATTTATTCATTGTCTTGACAGTTCTTTTTTTGTGCTTAAAATGCATTCCTTTCATACTGTATAATGGTTGTTTAGAATGCAGGACAAAAGCATTTATCACTGTCTATCTCAAGGATGCACACCCTTAAAGGTGGTGAGACCTTTGAGGACAAATGACATTCATCCAGAAGTTGTGTGATCTAAGTAAAGCAATAGTAGGTCTCAGCAACTGTAAAGAGTGTCATAACATTTCATTTGGAGTAGCCTATCTATCCAGACAATGAAAGGGCTTGCATTTTATGTGAAGTATCAGTCTCTCGCTGCAGTGGAGGGTCTGTTGAATTTGGCTGTAGTTGTTTGACTGGAGGCCCCAGTGTGAGCGCTCCCCTGTGTCTCAGGAGGATGTGGCTTGCTGAGGTGATATTTGAGGCTTTGAGTGCTCCCTGTGGGAGGCTAGGCTGCCAGGAGGTCCCCTGTCTCAGCACTCAATACAGGGAGAATCTGGGACTTAACAGCTGCATGTGGAACCCCAGGGACTGTGTGGCAAGGCAGGTACAACGGCTTTGGTTAAGGCAGCACTTAATGCTTGTCTTTGGTGTTTTTTTAGACACGTCCACTGTAGAGTCTTTGAGAGCATAGTTATGGAAGCGCCGCTTTTAACCGATTGACCGTATTGTCTTTTTCAGGTCAAATGGCCTTTTGAATGGGAGTGTTAAAGCACTACTATTTTGATGTGATCATACTATGATCACATCAAAATCGCTATTTTTAAAACACTAAGAAGGCTTGACGCAACACAAAACTTTGCTCGAAGTATCACCAGGGTCTGGGTACACATAAACTTGAGCATTGAGAACATTGTTTACTAAAAAGAAAGGTTTTGGCAAGATGGCATCGAGCGGAAAAAACATAACTGCTAAAGTGAGTTGTTCAAAACCTTTCTTTTTAGTCAACTCGTTTTAGTAAACTCTATCTCCATCAAACTATATCAAAAAATGGAGTCCACTGATTGCTTATCCACATTTAACAGCACTGGCCTGATAGGATCAGTTATACATTTGCAACATGCCGGACATCCTTACATGCATGTCTGCTAGATGACCTCACTTCTTGGAATCTTCTTTAATGTTAGATGTCTGACTTTACAGTGATTCAGTTTCAAGTGTGCCACAGATTTGATATACTGTAGCTACCTGTACCTCATTTGTCTGGTGCTCTTTGCTGGTGTGTCTTGTCATGTGCTCATATGCCAAAGGGGTAAATAAACCCCTGGCCCGCTCTATGTAAGCTGGCAGTGGCAGGTGCAGCCTACTTACTGCCTATCGTTGCACCGTTTGTTGACTCTGGAATCTGAGCTCACTGTGTTAATTCTGTGGCAAAAAATGACCAGTCCTTTCCCACAAACATTAGATATGTCCCCATGAAACCCATTTCCTAAGTTCAGTTGACTCACTAACCTTTAAAGCTGCTGTAAATGATTTTTCCATCTGATGTTGCTATTGCATAGATGAAAAATGTTTATTCCTAGAACCCTCCCAAAGTATCAGTGTCATCTGACTAATTCTAATGTACAGACAGCAGGGGTGGACTTGTATGTTAACTTGTGGAACAGTATACCATTGTTGCTTAGAGAGCAAGCAGCAACAATGCACAAAGGGCTTGGCTTGCTCTGCATTCGATAGGTATCCTAAGTAGGCTTACTATATTCCCCTCTCAAGGCAATGGAATGTTGAATAAATACAGTGATGGCTCAACACAGCAGATGCTTCAAATGATTGACTCTCAAGCTGGGCTTGATTATCATTCTTCTGGAGTAGAATGCTAAACAGTGCCTGCTGGAGTAGGATTCATTGTCCACCTATTCTACTGGTGTTCAACTCCACTCTGTATCTAGTGGGTCTTGTCTCTGGATACGTTTGCTGTTTGCTTGCAAGTGACTGTGTTTTGAGGGAGGCAGTGCAAAAGGGATGGTGATTAGTGATAAAGTGTTCATTTGTACAGCTCCCCACTCCACAGTGTGTCCAGTAGCTTGCCCTGAACTATGTAGCTAGATAGACATTCTCATTTTGCTTTGTGTAGTTCCCCAGATTAGATTTCTGCTTCATGTACACAAATCTTGTGTTTTGTACTCAGAATGTGTTCTTTAGTATTCGGTTGATTGTGTGTGTGGCTGTTAAGATGTTTTGTGTTTAGTGGAGCAGACGCAGGGCACAGAGCACAGCAGGTGTGGCCACAGTTTGATCAGGATTGCAGTGTGCATGTAGAGTTTGGGCTTACATAGTTTCCGATCATCCCCTCATCCACTTGTTTTCAGGCTGCCAAAGCTGTCTTACCCTGTGTGTGTGTGTGTGTGTGTACGTGTGTGTGTGTGTGTGTGTGTGTGAGATTTAAGACCTTGAGTGGTGGTTTGTAGTGGAGGGCTCTTGGCAGGGGCAGCCTGGGGCCAAGTGCTTTGCTGGCCCGCCGTCCACATAACAACCCGGTCAGACTGGACATGCAGCTCTCTTGTGCTGTGGAGGAGGCCGTGTCGTCTCTGTAAACAGGGGAAGGCTGAGGGAATGGCTGTGAGGGAGGGAGGGAGGGCCCCTGCATATGAATGAGGACAGATCCCCCCTCTCCACCAACTCGCCTCCTGTCTCCCCCTCTTTCAGCTGCCTCGCTTTGGCTTTGCTTACCCACTTCAGTCAAAGGAAACATGCTCTCTCTTTCTCGCTCTCCCTCCCTCTCTCTCTTTCACTCACTCTCTCTCACTGCCCCTTTCCCACCCTCCCTCCCATACCCACACTCTGCCTTGCTCTCTCTCTCTCTCTCTCTCTCTCTCTCCACACACACACTAACCCACCCACTCTCTCTCTCACACACTCCCACCCGCTCCTCTTGGGAGAGTCTCGCTGCAGCGGCACTGTGTCCTGGATATGAGCAGCAGAAGCTCAAATGAGATGTTCTAGAGCTGGAGAGAAATGGAGGATTTTTTCGCTTTGTTTTAAGTTTTTTTTAAAGTTTTTTTTTTTTTTTATCTTTCAACCACGTTTCTGCCTTGATTAATTTTCAAAAGCAACACGTGTAGCGGAGGGTTTGTTTTTGATGCTGTTGGCTGCGAAAACCCTGTGGATTTTTTAAATAAGGGCAGGACTGAGACAGTGGAGGCAGCACGTGAAGCAGCTCTTCTTCGATGCCATTCTCCCATCTCCATGACCTCTCCAAACCGGTTTCTGTTTTTGTGGGAAGGGGGGTGCTCCGTTTGGTGAGTTGGTGATCCTCGGAGCTTACGAAACACCTGCACTGGTTCTGCCCCAGCGAGCCCTCTGGCAGTGCGTGCACCCCCCGTGTCCGCTCCTGCTGTGGTGACCGCGGTGAGCCGGTGCCAGGGGGCCGGCTTGGGGCCGGGGGCGGCTGCCGGGGCTCTATGCGGACGCAGGAGCGCTGGGCAGCCGCGGGGCCTGGAGCGCGCCAGCAGGCGGAGACCACATGGAGTCCAGCGGCTGCAGCCCCTTCCCCCTGTGCTGGACACGGGGCGCCTGCGTCTACTCCTACGGCCCGCCGCTGCCAAGTACGTCCATCACACCACAGCGGCTCTGGAGACGCCGCGCTCCTCTGCCGCGCTCCTCTGCCATGCTCCTCTGTCGTGCTTCTGTCTCTGTGTGATACGAGCAATGCTTTCACTTGGTGTTCAGTAACGAGCCGCATGAAGGAACTGTCTTTGTCTTGTCATCTGATAGTGCTGAAAGATAATGTTGAAAGCTTGATTTTAGAGATGTCCTTCAAATGGAATGCTCTGTTTCTGTTGTTTAGTTGTTTGTGAGTCAAGCGTTGCCCTTTGTGCGTGTAATCAGAGCTATGATGGAACTGAGGTAGATTGCAGAAGCCCAGAGTCCTCATGTTACTGTGCCTGAGCTATAGAGATCTCTTTATGATCCAGCTCCATAATTACGCAATCCAACAAAAGCCCTGTTTCTCTCTCGCTGCCTCATATCAATCAGCTGTTTTAATGACGATCTCTCCTGCTGCACTCAGAACACGATCAACTCCTGGCTGCGTCTTACCGGAGGGCCAGCGCTGCATGAAGCGGCTTCATTACTCAGGGCTGAATTCCCATTCGTCTTGGACTGATTAAGTGTCAGTGTGCTGTGTGATTAGTGTGCCTTCCCAGAGGTGGATAACTAGGCCATGTACCTGCAAGTGCCAAAGCAGCGGCAGCAGCAGCTGGCTTGCCTTGCTTTGCCCTTCTCCAGTTCAGCTACTCACTGGAGCTGGATTGGATCCCCCAGTATCTGGGTAAAAGACTAAATGGAGCATGTTAGATAATTCAGCAGCTCCAAAAATGCCTAATGGCCTCCTGGAGGTTGAGCAAAGGTAGCTATCTGATTTCATGCTGTGACAAGACACAGCACACATACTTTTTGGACAGAATTTTGTGGTTGAGGTTACCAACGGAATGACTTGGTTAGTTCCATAATACATAATATCCTAGGGAGCCTTTTTGATTGTGTTAATTAAAAGCGCTTAATGGATATACTTTAATATTCTGTGGGCTTTTTGACGGCAATGCAAACTGACATTTTTCTAAGTTTGGGTGTAAATTCATCGTTCGCACCCATAAAAGCCATGATTATATGAAGACTAGCGTCTCAAGTTATATTGTGGTGCTATCCATCATGGTCTTTCTGATATGAATGTTTTTCCAGGCCAAAGGTATCAGGTGAGATGTTTTTGAATGCTGTAGGGAGCCCCCTGTTCACTTTGACCAGTGCTCAGCTATTGATTTCAGTCATGAAAAGAAGAATGCACCGGCATTCTGTGCAAACTAAACAACGTGGGAAGTAAACTAACAACTTAAAAATGCTCAAGATGGGCAGGTTACATGTTCCTAAAAGAGATTTTGGAGGCTGTTTCTTGATTGGTGCCTTTTTACCTAGCTTTGCTTTGACCATTTACAGTTAAATCAAAGGACCTTAGCCACAGGAGATGTGGGTTTTGCTCTATTGTACTGTTTTTGTACTCTATGTCTAAAGGCTGACAAGTAGATGGATTGAAGTGTGCAGTCCTAACTCTCCGTAATGTCGGCGTAAAATCCCCCTTTGAGTGGACAGCTGAAATGTGAGCCGGCTCTCAGCTCTGGCCTCTTTTCAGACGCCCGTTCCCAGGTAGCACGGAGCTGATCTTCTTACCTGCTCTCCCAGCTGCTCTGGCTCTCTGACCTCCGTGCTCTTGTGACTGGCGCCAGTGTTTGCTACCTACGCTACCAGCAAATGATGGTGGTGGTGGGGGTGTGTCTCTGAGCGGATGTGGGATCAGGTGTAAACATTATAAGCTATAGACTATGACACCACGCATTGTTGTGTGGATATCTGTTGCCCTATACCATAACACACTATAGCATGTGGTTATATAATGCCTTTGTTATGTGTGAATCTCCTTAGGCCTTTACAGTCCCCGCTCATTGCCGTAAGAAAGTTACTTAAGCTTAAATTTTCACTATTGTCAGAGATTTCTGCCACATATTTCGCAGGTTAAATACATACTTTTGAGGTAAGGAGGTTAAATAGACACTTGTGAGGTAAGGAGGTTAAATAGACACTTGTAAGGTAAGGAGGTTAAATACATACTTCTGAAGTGTTTTAAAATGTCAGGTTGCTTTGAATGCTGGCACTGTGTGAGAATGATGACCGAATGGTCATTGGGCCACAAATGGCACTCATAACTTATAATCATTAATCTCACTTTGCATTAATTCCAGAGACCCGCTGTGACCGTACAACTAAAAGGTTCCCAGAGGATACCTGAGCTGTTGGTCCAGAGAATGCTGAATGGTTTTTTGTAAGGGTCAGGGAAGGGCAGGCAGAGGAGAGTGCCTTAACCATACACAAAGGCAAACATCTATTGTGCAATAGGCCTGACAGCTGATGGCAAGTCTTGTGACTCCAGTCAATACAGAGCAGTATTTGATACACTCCTGGGAGAAGTCACCCATGAGTAACCTACACAAGGACTAGGAGGAGCAATGATGCAACCACTGACTTGACCCTGAAGGATGAGCAGCTCGTCCTTATTCGTAAGCTTTCGACTGCCCTCTCATTTGATCTCAACGTCATTGTTTATAATGGATGCCACTTGCTTATTATGGTTTTCATCACCTTGGAAGATGGGAGTGGTTGTCTGAAAACCCAGTGGCATACATTTCTGGTACAACAGAAGCAGTGTATTTGATGTAGTGTTTTGCGTCCACTTGTGGCTGTGGCTGTGGCTTATATTGGCTGAGCTCTCTGGACACAGTAGTGCAGGCCGCGGCAGCCAAGCAGAAGAAGGCTGTATTGATTGGACGCTCATCTCCCTGCGTCTGCTGCTGCCCATTGACCCAGCAGTCTACAAGTATCTCCAATTCAGCAGATGGAATTTGTCCATCCCTGTTCACCAATGATTAGTGAGACAAAGCTCTTTTGAAGCCATGGAACATTGTAGCCTCTGGGGCTGGTGGCTGGCAGACAATGCGGTGGAAGTGGAGGTTCAGCTCAGCTGTGATGAATTCGGCCACTTCGTTATTTCCTGTCCTGATTAATTGCATGATTATTATAACCGCCCAAAACTGTTACCAATTTTAGGTATTTATGCAACAATGCTATGATTTCCTTCCATTGCTACAGACTTAGCTCAGGTGTTGAGTCTACATTTCCTGAAAAACAAACATGTTTAGGCTGCAAGTACACACCTGTTTCTACTATTCCTACTAGTTCTCAAAATAACTTCATTTCAAATTTTGAATGGACAAAACCCAACAGTGTTGTAAAGTCTTTTTCTGTTACGAGGGAAGAGTGACAGGCAGTCAGTGTCCTAGGCCCCACCTCACTGATATGCTGTCTGGCGGAGCTCCCATTATTTGTTTACCAAGATTAGCTTTTTCCGCGAGCCAACCAGTGAAGCGCAGTGTGCTTGTGTGCGTTGGTGGCGCGGGGTTAGCGGCAGGATCCCGTCCTGATAAAGGGCTGTTTTCGCACAGACAAGCCTGGCCCTGAGCCCATCCTTCAGGAAGGGGCTTGATGCATTCTCGGGGGCTCCACTGGAAAGGACCGACAGGAACAAGATCTGCACCGACCGTGACTCAGCCAGAGGATTCAGAGCAGCCAGGGGTATTGTGATAACCAGGATGTGACGTGCCGACAAAGGAAACTCTGGCATAAGTGTTCTTGTGTGTGTGAGGTTGAGAGTGTAATCTTTTTTACTGGGGCTGGAAACCCCCAAAGAGATAAAGCAGTTGGAAGATAAAGCAGTTGGAAGTGAGCGGAGGTAGATGTCCAGGGCGCGAGGTGCTGTCCTGATTGGGCGCTCATGTGTATGGAGGGCCGCCGTCGGCGCCGCGTCCCACTGCTCTGTGGCTCCAGAGTGGTGTGGAGCTGCTGGCCTTTCCGTGTCCGAGGTAGGGAATGAGTGCGCACAAGCTCCTGCTCCTGCGCCGCTGCCTTTAGTCTGGTGCACTCTGTAACGTTACGACAACACAGGGAAGGGTAAAGGTTGGAAGGGTATTTTGTGGTGTTGTAAGCACATGCCGAGTTGTGCTATTCCAAAGTTGCTGGTGTTTACATAGCTCATTTTTGCTGTTTTACAGTTCTGAAGTCTCTGTAGTTTCATTGGAGTGTTTAGCCTTGCCTCAGAGGAATTGAGTGAGTCCATGTTTCCGTTTCTGTCTGACTTGAAATATGTTGATAGTACACACAAAGTTCAGAAGGGCCAACTTTAGAGTGATTGACCTACAAATGTTTAACGGTTAATGAGGACGAGAGGTAACTCAAGCTGCATTGGTACATTTCTAACAAGGTGAGGTAATGAGCTTGGTGAGCTTGCCGCCCAGGTGTTTTATGTGTTTGCCTCCCTTTTCTATTGTGCCATGCAGTAGCTGTGGGACAAAGGCTGGCAGCAGAACTCCAGTTTCTTTAAAAACAATAGGGTCATTTGGCCTGTTATAGATGCATTATCAGCACAGCTATGAGAAATGGACTACATTTACTCTGTAGATTTGCACTCTAGCACCAATTTATATTATATCATGCCTCCCGTCTACCCTCTGATGTCATATGCCACCTTTAGCCTATTTTCAGCCTTGCAAATGCAGTAAGGAGTGAGTTCCTTAATAGAACCCTTAGCCAGGAGATGCCAGACTCCATCATGGATGTCTGCTGCCTTCTGTGCCCTGGTGGCTGTTGGTCTACTGTGCTCCTGATGGCAGCTTGTCATGTCATTTCTTCCACTCTTCAGCTGACTGGCTGGTTGGGCTGATTGACCGTGATGTGCCCCTAATGTAGTTCTCCCATCCACATTCAGCACTCCCTCCACTGAGGGCTGTGTATTGTGTATTGGCAAGGATCTTGCAGTACCGTATGTATCATGACTCGGTGGATGTGATTTCAATGTATGTCAAAACTATACGCAAGGCCATATATTGCATTTATTTCTGTCTAATCTTAGGAAAGCTGTCCTAGTGTACACATGAACATATGCATAAAATCTGAGTGAAAACTGGTTTCTTTTGCAGTCAGAACAGTAGGCTCTTGATTTGCATTTATCATCGTATTTCCTTACACCTCTACTACCTTTTTTGCCGAATACTGGCCTGTCTCTCCACTATGCAGATTGCAAAAGAATTGAGTTTTTCCAAAAAGCTTGGTATTGGAAATATGTAACTCTGTTATTTTGGCACTTGATGAGGAAAGACTGCAATATATTTGCCCAAGAGTTTGGAATGCTTGGCATGTACTATTTGTACAATATTCTTGCTTGTCAACAGTTCCTCTGTTACTCTGGTCATAAAATGTATGTCTACAATGTGTTTACCTCCTGAAACCTTTTGAGAATTGAGAAATACACTGAGGTTATGTTGGATATAATCCCTCAACCTATGGAAGACTGTGAAAAGACAGGCGGAGGCCTGCGAGCTATAGTTCTGTCTTGATTCGTTTTGTTGATCTCAGGGCATAGGCAACTTATGGTCAGACCAGGGATTTACTGAAGAGGATTCAAGTATTATATTCTTAACAATTGCAGTGCCTTGATCCAGATTTTCCAAATGAAGAGCCAGATGCTTCTGTTTTCCCTCACTCATAATTCTGTATCAGAATGATTTGTGCCTTATGAGGCTCCTGGGTAATCCTCTTAAGGATGGGGCAAAGATGGAACACCAATCAGTTAGTCAGTCATCAGCAGTCATGTTTGACCATCTTCTAATCAGACAGATGTTTGGCACATACAAACGGTGAACGTGTTTCAGAGTTGTGCTTGCAGTGAACTTGTGTGGTGCCCTGGAGCTGTTATCACTGGAAATAATGGAGAGACAGCAGAAAAGGAGAACACAACAACACTCAGGCCATGTACTGTTGAATTGGCCCTCCCACTATACATGTATGGCACTTTGACCTTGATCTCTATGTTGGATGCACAATGCCAATGTGTCACCCATTCTACTGCCAAACTATAGCTAACGAAAGAAAATCCATTGTTTTTGCTGCGACCACCACTGATCATTGTGATCACCCCCAACTGCCCCATGCTTTTCATCACCTTTTGGTACCCAGGCACTGTTGTTTGTCAGTGTCCAAGCAGTCTCTGCTCTAACTGTGTAACTCTGCCTCGCCCATATGGACCCACTCACCTCATCTCATATCCTCTCTCTTGGACAGAATATGACGGACACCTAGCACCCACTAACGGGATGGCGGCGGCTTACCTGGACCCCAAGCTGAACCATGCGCTGTGTTCAGGGGTCAAGCCCCGGCTCAGCGCGGCGATGGAGAGGCCCCCGGGGGCGCTGGAGCGGGTGCTCAAGGTCTTCCACTACTTTGAGAGCAGCAGCGAGCCCTGCACCTGGGCCAGCAACATCCGACACGGGGACGCCACAGACATCAGGGTGAGGACATCAGTCTCTCTCTCTCTCTCTATCTTTCTGTGCTTCGACATATTTTTCTCTCTTCATGTCCCTCTGAACTGTTGGTGTTTTTCCTGGTTTCCATGTTTTTTTCTGTTCTTTAATCATGGTCCCTTTAAATCTTTCCATGTTTTGGCAAATTACCATGTTTTCCATAGGGTGAAATCATTGAGTTGGTGATGTGTATGTAATATCTAGTTCCTTTAAATACCATTGTCATTGTAAGGTGATTTACTCCTAAATATAGACTACCCATCACTATATTTAACCTACAGAGGCCATAAAGAACTTAAATAACCTATTTGGCTTACATGTTTATTTTCTGTGAAGACCTGGATCTGTCAAATTGCAGTGTTGTTTGTGAAACACTTGCTGTTCTTGCTCAGAATATGATAATGGTATGAAACCCAAGCTGGCAGTCTGATTGCTGAGGACTGCAGAAAGTGCATAGAAACCTAGCCAGAGTACCTGCTGCAGCTCTAAACTGGTTACAGGTCTATCTCATATTGTGTGCGCATCTGGCTTTTCTGAAGCACGGCATAGTATTCCATTTCCATTTGTGCAAGAAACTCTATTACATTTATTGAAGCCGTCTAAATAATTGACCAGCAGTTTTGGAATCAGCTTGGTAAATATTTGATGCTATATTAGTTATATATTTTGGTGCTTAAGCTAAGTGCACTGGTTTGCAAGAAGGCAAACCTGTACCAATTTATTATTTCTACACTGACCGCACTCATCAGATTGAGCACATGATACTTTAATGTAATAAATGAAGTGAAAGAAGACCGGTTTCCTGTAGGCCCATGTGAGGACATCCAACTCTGGGCCGTCACCTCTTCTAGTCAGAACAGCAAGGCATTACCCTCACCCAGTCTCAGGCCAGACTGGTCAACATTGTTCACTTCTGCACATCAAGTCTGCAGATTTCACTTCACTCATAATAAATGTCATAAGAAATGTGTCATTGCATTGTGTCATGTAGTATTACTGTGTTAACAGTAAGATCAGATTAGGTCTTAATTCCATGAAGTAGATTTGACGATCATCTTGATGCAGAATTGGAAGTTTATTAAATGGGTCATAGTTGCACCACTGTGGGCGAGCAGTGTCCTAACATTGGTTGTTCCACAGGGGGTCATCCAGAAGATCCTGGACATCCATAAGGTGAAGTGTGTCTCCTGCTTCGGCCTGCGCCTCAGCCACCTGAAGACGGGGGAGGTCCACTGGCTGCACCCTGACCTGGGCGTGTCCCACGTGAGGGAGCGCTACGAGCGCATGCACCCCCAGGAGGAGTGGAGGTGAGGCTCAGTCCATCATCAGAGCAGCACTATCTCAACCCCTCATCAGAACACCACAGAGGCCTCTCATGCAATATGGAAATGGAGATGTGGTGACGAGTTTATCAGATGTATATTTCTGGGCTCAGTGAAATGATAGTCATTCAGAATCATCCTTCAGAGCACTAAAGTCAGAATCGTTCTACAAGGCGTATTTAGACCTGCCCAATTGCCCAATTGTGAAATAGGCTTCAGGGTGAAATGGTCTGTTTATGTGGACACATGATCTAAAATAAGACTTTGGTATGGGCACCCTAGGCAGACCAGTGCTGGCCCTTTCTGCTCGATGCTCAGGCTTAATGAAGCACAGTAATAGCACTTTATTTAATTGCACCGTTGTTGATGCTGAAAACATTGCCGTAGCGTAGCCCAGACGGAATCTGCCTCTTTCTGCTCAGCCGCGCTCTAATGAAGAGGCTTTTGAATCATGTATGCTAAGCTTTCATTTCCAGAGGTGATTAAGGCTGTGTTAGGCCTGTAGCCTTGTGGCCTCTGTGAGGAGTGTGTGCGGAGGAGAGCAGCAGCAGGCCTCATTAGGCAGAAAGCTAGTATTTCAACACAAAGGACAGTAGGATACGGACGCATACTAATTAAAAGGCTCTCCCTGTTCAATCTCTGCCACTGCCAGTGTTGAGTGTGTTGGGGTGATTTGAGTGAGGATTGGTTGGTGCAGAGCCGTGGCTTTAGATGGATGAGGTCGGGTGTTGAGTGTGGTGCGGCCCAGCTGGGGTTGAGTCAGAGGAATGCGCGAGCGGAGTCATAGCTGTGGCGCTGCTGTGTCTGTCATCACCTCTGGAGAGGGCCGAGTCTGGACGTCTGCTGTGTTGTTGTGTTGGCCTTTGCAGTGGAGAGAGAGGCCAGATGCTGCCCACTTGGGCAACACAATCCACTGCACTCCATATGGCATTATCTCATGTGTAAACATGTTCTAAACCCTGACTGTCGGCCTCTGTTGTTCACTTCAAAAGCATACATATTCATCCTTCAGGTTCGATGGATTTGTATGCCAGGATTAAAGCTTTAGGCTTAGGCTTAATGTAAGAAAACAGCGTTGTAGTAGATGTTGTTTTAGGCATGCGCATGTAGGATAAGGTACTTGCACACAGACTAGAGTCAAGGTTATGGTTATTGATGTTACATTGCTCTTGGCAGGGGAAAATACACCTGTAATTTCCAATTAAGCATGTAGAGCAATAAATGTTTTAACCCCCAGGCAAGTGACCCATTACCTCTCATGCCTGTAATGTTCTCAGTCCTTAGAGGCTGCAGCTGATCAGAGTCCAGGTGAGACAGGATCACCCAGGCATTTGAAATGCTTGCAGATGACTCATATCGCCTGGGCACGTATCACAGAGGCTTTTCCGCCTGACTGGCTGTATCTTAACAAAACACACTCCTCCTGCCTTTGATCGTTGCCATATGTAGGAGCGGTCAGGCTGAGGCCTTAATTAGCTCACTTTGAGAGGCTGCGCACGCTCTCGCTGAGGTGCCCGTCTCAGGCAGACTGAGTGGATGTTTAACCCTGAGCTTGACATTGTAAGCCTTCAGCACTCTGCGCTGCGCAAGACGCCTTGGAACAAAGTTCTCATCAGTGTCTTGTCTGACAAACGCCTCTGTTCAAGCAGCCTCTGATAATGGGGAAGAGAGCGGTCCGTATTCCGCAGAAAGGCATCCACTTAGGGAGCATTTTCAGCAAATTAGCCAGCCAATAGAGAAGGCAGGGTGGATGTGTCGGTGAAAGTGAGGGTTTTGTGGAGTTGGCTCAGTGTGTGCCCTGCATGTTAAAATGCTCCCCTGATGTCCTGTAGCACGCTGTGCACCTGCTGTGCTTTGCTTCCTGATATTAGTGGCAACCTCAGCTCTGAGTCACTCACTCACTCACCTCCTTCTTTACTGAGCTAAGATTAACACCACGAGAACCCACAGAATGCTGCCTGTAAACATCACCTGAAGTAGCTGCCTGTAAACATCCCCTGAAGTCTGCCTCTCTAAAGCTCGTGTTGTTTTTTTTTTTGCTTAGGTATGAGCTGCGGATACGCTACTTGCCAAAAGGATTCCTGAACCAGTTCACAGAAGACCAGCCCACGCTCAACTACTTTTATCACCAGGTGAGCCACACATCAGTGCGCTCTCTCAGTAAACACTCAAGTGCTCAGTGCTAGAGACTGCAGCTTCGCAGCGTGTGCCTGACAAGTGAAAATGGGTCGCCCCACTCAGCCTGAATCCTCACCGCATGGTACCTGAGGTTGGAGCAGGATACTGGCAGCACTGCAGAGTCATTGCAGGACATGTGTGGGGCGTCATGTGGACTGGGCCGCAGTCCGTCCTGATGCATCTTCACCATAACTTCACCATGTCTGTGTTTCCTGATGATCCGCTCTGAAGCGCTGGTTTTTGGCGCCGGTCAGTTCAATGAGAAGCTTCTGCGCACAGATCCCTGCGTCCCTAGTGATATCTTTCTTTCTTATGCTTTGACCCATATGCTTTCTCTTCCAGGTTAAAAGTGACTATATCATGGAAACGGGGGATCAAGTAGATCAGGACATTGCACTTAAACTGGGCTGTCTTGAAATCAGGTGAGCCAGAAAGATTTCACAACCTTTAAGAATGACAACTATGAACAACAGAGTCCTATTTATTAGTGTTGTCAATTTCTTTTTCTCTGCAGGAGGTTTTTCCGGGACATGAGAGGAAATGCACTGGACAAAAAGTCCAATTATGAATTATTAGAGTAAGTTAAGCATTCTTACATTAAATATGCATTTTACATCTAAATACGAAGCAATACATATTCTATTACAATGAAATGTGTTGTACAATGTTAGAAGCCACACTACATCTACCCTCCGCACTGTGCAAATTCTAGCTTCATTGCGAGGTGTAAAGTAAATATGGGTCAGCGTGAATTAACAGCCTGGTGAAACGCACTGTGCTCTATTTATAGCCAGAAATCGAATTGATCTCCACACACACACACACACACACACACACACACACACACACACACACACACACACACACACACACACACACACACACACACACACACACACACACACATTTCCTGCAGCGTTGTACTGCTCTGCTGTGCCCTCACTGGAGCGTTAGCATTCGTTTTAAGATGTGTGCGTCTTACACTGGAGCTGGAAGACTGAAAATGGAACTCTCTGAAGTACACTTTTTGGAGTCATCTGGTTCCATTGTGGCCATTATGAACTGCAGCTGTTCACACGGTGCTAGCGCAGGGTGCCTCGGCTAGTGCTTGTGCTGGCTAATTCTTATCAGCTGTCATCTGCCAGAGTTGAGTAAACATCTCGCTGGCCCACTCTCATTTGGCACAATGACCACCAGATAATGGTGTGAGTGTCCTCTTGGCCAGACAAAGGCTGGTGCAACCGTCTATACAGATGCTAATGCAATCTCATGGTCAGTCCCCTCAGTCTGGACTGAGACCTGACAGCTGAGATGGTCACACTAAATCATGTGTCTCCCCACAAGCTGCTGCGTATGCTAATGTCTAAAGCTGAATTTCAATAAGGATTCCAGTGTGTGCGTTGCGGCGTGGTGGCGTGCCGCGTCCCCAGTTAGCCCCGGGCACTGAGTGCTGTCTTGTTCTGACTCCAACAGAAAGGACGTGGGACTAAGAAGGTTCTTCCCCAAGGGGTTGCTGGAGTCTGTCAAGGTGAGTTCCTCAGCAGAATGCTAATAGCAGCACTCTCGGGGTAAGCAGAGAACCATTTCAGATAGGAGCTGTAGCAGAGTCAGTGTCTTGAGGTAGCTGATAAAGACTGCCTGTCTCTTCCCCACTCACACACACAGGCTCAGGCTCAGGCTCAGTCACTGGATTACTCAGCCTGTGCTTAGCAAGTGAAAGCTACGTCTGATTCAGCGTCATCAGTTTCCCTCACACAGAATCAAGCACTAAAACATTCTCTTCCTCTAACACACTCTCACACTCACTCAGTCACACTCACTCACTCTCTCTCTCTCACACTCTGTCTCTCTCTCTTACACACACACACACACACACACACACACACAGTTGAGCGTGGCACATGCACTCTCTCAAGCCTAGTTTGTGGCCCAGGCTTGTGTGTGTGTGCTGGAGAGGAGCATGCAGTAGCTGTCTTCTTTACTTCTCTGCTCCTCACTGCACTGCCAGCCCAAGGGGGATTGTCCCTACTCACACTAGGCTTCACATTCTGTATGAATACACACATTTGACAGCATGGCAGATGGATGATGTTACATGTTTTTCAATAATATGAAACTGATGTTGTGATTTTGAGAATTACAAGGAATGTATGCAATAGCATGTTTGTGTGTGCATGAATATTTGAGTTTGTTAGTGTGTGCATATGTGTGTCTTTATGTGTGAGGGAGACTGTGTGTGTGTGTGCATGTTTGAGGGTGAGTTTGTGTGTGCTTTGGAAGATCTATGAACCCCAAGCTGTGTGAGGCTCCAAAGGGAAAGGCACCTTTTTTTCTTCCTGATCACATCTCCTGAGAACACAGAGTACATACACACACACACACACACACACAGATGTTGCTCCTCTGTACAGCTGCTGCCGGCATCTGTTTGTGGTGACGGAACGCATTGATTTGTCAATGCAAGCGACGCTTCAAAAGAACATTTGGTAGATTCAAAATCTCATTACATAGATATCGCCTTGATTGTTAGAGGTTAATTAGCCTTGTGCAAATTGATGCTTCATAGTGTTGTTTACATAATTACACCCGCACACACACACACACACCATATTCACAACTTCATCACTCATGTAAATTACTTCAGGTCCTTGGGTTCATTAATTTGAATTACTGAAAGCCTTTAGAATTAGGAATGATAAATATGCTGCTCAGTCATATATTAATGAGTATTTTGATTGTGTGTTTATATGATTATAAATGGTTGATAGTTGATGACAATCCCCATATTCTTAAGAAATATTAGTTTGATCCAGTCGTATGTCATTAAAATGAAACCGTTTTCTTGTTTACCATCTCACTGCCTTTTCTCTCTTTAGGCAAAAACACTGCGCAAGTTGATCCAGCAGACCTTCAAACAGTTCGCCAATCTCAATGATGCACAGTGCATCCTGAAGTTCTTTGAGATCCTATCGCCAATCCACAGATTTGACAAAGAATGTTTTAAATGTGCTCTAGGGGTAAGTATCACTGAGTCGTTTCTGTTTTAGAAAATAATATGGCTGTCATTGTTTTCTTTGCTTCTACTCTAAAGTTGTGTAAAGCACATTGAATGACCTCTGTGTATGAAATGCGCTATATAAATAAACTTGACTTGACTACCCGGTAGTAGGGAGTGTGTGCTATAATATCAGTCTAGACTTGGGTGCTTCCATAGTTTGTCTTGGGATGTGTGGTAACAGTTTGTGTCAGATATCAGATCACAGGACTAATTTATGATATGCTAATCTATGTCCTGTATGAACAATTGGGGTTATGGAGAGGGCGTGGAGGGTGTCTCTGGATAGTCGTCTCTGAGTCATTATCAGGTGATTCACAGTCACCTGTTCACGGTGTCAGAAAGCTCTTCCACAGTGATACCTGTTGGTTAAATAAATAATAGTCAGGTAGAGAGTTGGTGTGTCGACTACTCCTCACTCCTCAGACCATTACAAGTGGCGCATGTGTCCCAACAGCCCTGTATGCCCATTGCTGTGTTTAAACCTGTTGTGGGGTGTGAACTGCTGTGTGTTCCTCTGACAGTCCAGCTGGGTCATATCAGTGGAGCTGGCCATCGGCCCTGAGGAGGGCATCAGTTACCTCACAGACAAGGGCTCCACAGTAAGCTCCACTGCGTCTGTCTGTCTGTTTGTCTGTCTGTCTGTTAAGCATCACTCCACTGCACTTCATGAAATACTGTGCATGCAATCTATGGTAACTCTCTTTTCAACAGCTACAAAAATGAAATGTATCTGTACAGCTATTTGTACAGTTTGACTACAGTTTGAATCTATACCCCCCGTCCCAAAATTCTTTTTGAAACATTTTGCAAATTCAAAATGAAGATATATTTTCCACGAAATAGTCAAATTTGTCATTTTCAATATATGTTGATATGTTGTCTATGTCCTTTTTGCAACTAAATATGGGTTGACGAGATTTGCAGATGACTTCTGATTTGGGGGGTATAGATTATTTTTCATGGTTGTATCTTTGGATTGACTTGATGTATATGTCCATGGCACATGCTGCTGACTGACCACTAACTGACCCTCTCTGTCCTGTGGTGCCTGCAGCCCACACACCTGGCCAACTTCACGCAGGTGCAGAGCATCCAGTACTCCGGCCTGGAGGAGCGTGAGAGGAAGGGCATGCTGCTGCTGGACGTGGCCGGTGCCCCAGAGGTAAGGACACCTGGAGGAACTACAACCCCGCCCAATCACACACCAGAGCAGTACAGGTCCACATAGGACTTTTATGGAACCTTTACAGATTTGACAGGAATACAAACGTTTACAGAAATATTGCTGTGTGTGTGCATCTTTGTGCTGTGTTAGTGTAAGTGTGTGCATCTTTGTGCTGTGTTGGTGTAAGTGTGTGCATCTTTGTGCTGTGTTGGTGTAAGTGTGTGTAGTGGTGGTTGTACTGAATGTGTCATTCTTATCATGATTCCCCTTTCTCTCCATCAGCCTCTGACAGTGATCACGTCGTGTCTGACCACAGCTGAGAACCTGGCTGACCTGATCGATGGCTACTGCCGTCTGGTCCACGGGGCGTCGCGGTCCTTCATCGTCCGAGTGCACAAAGGTGAAGCTGCTTCCCTCCTCCAGCTCTCTGACGTCAGTTCCTTCTCCCCCCCCCTCCGTCCCATGTCGTAGTTGGCCTGGTCCCACTCAGTACTGGCACCTTTGGGCATCAGGGTGGAAAGCGCTGCCACTGATTGTTTTCACACTTTGGCTCCAAGCCGAGTGGCCTCCACTCACATGTGTGCTTTGTTCTTCTTCCAACAGAGGGAGAGAGAGCCCTGCCCTCCATTCCCAAATCCATCGCAAAGTAAGTGCCTTTTAAAGTGCCTCTTAAATCTCCCAAGTGATAAACACCCAGACTGAACGTAGTCCTGAGCTCAGTGTTATGAGTGTGTGTCTGTGTGTGTGTGTGGAGTATTGGCCTTTGTCAGCTACCTCCTCTCCTGTCCTGTCCTGTGTTTGGCTGGACCATGAGGAATTTGTCTGTGTGTTGCCAGGCGGAGGCTGGCCCTCCTCCCACTCTGTCTGAACCCCCAGGTCTCAGTCCGCCCCCTCAGTGTGTTTCAACTGCCTCTCTCTCTCTCTCTCTCTCTCTCTCTCTCTCTCTCTCTCTCTCTCTCTCTCTCTCTCTCTCTCTCTCTCTCTCTCTCTCTCTCTCTCTCTCTCTCTCTCTGATCAGTCTGTGTGTGAGCGTGTCTGTGCAGGATGTATAGCCTTCATCTGCTTCCACCTCTGCTCCACAGAGTGTCCAACCATGACAAGCGCTTGGAGGGGGTCAGGACGAGGGCCATCTCCGTCTCAGGTAAGAGTGCACGCCGAGGCTGCCGCAGGAACAAACACTTCATCTCAGGTCAGAGCACTGGTCAGTGCAGCCAGATGGGGTTCTACACCGTAAACAAGACTGGATCTCTAGCCACATGTATTTAGTCAAGGGACCTACTGTAGGTGTTGTTATTTTCCAATCACACAGTTATTTCTTTCAATAGATTACTTGATACCAGTGCAGTCAGCGTAGTGTAAGATGCTTTGGCTCTATGTCTTGGTTACTCTCCTTTTTACACTGGTGTTAGGACTATTACAATTGTACTCCCAGATATGGCCCATGTAATTATATGTGAGAGATAGATATGTAATAGTCCCATGTAGTGATGAATGATTGATAGATAGATAGATAGATAGATAGATAGATAGATAGATAGATAGATAGATGCTGAGGAGTGGTCATGGGGAGGTGAGACTGAGGAGTGGTCATGGGGAGGTATGACTGAGGAGTGGTCATGGGGAGGTGAGACTGAAGAGTGGGGAGGTCATGGGGAGGTGAGACTGAGGAGTGGTCATGGGGAGGTGAGACTGAAGAGTGGTCATGGGGAGATGAGACTGAGGAGTGGTCATGGGGAGATGAGACTGAGGAGTGGTCATGGGGAGGCGAAGCCCTCTGACTCTGGGTCACTCAGCGCCGCTGCAGAGTCGTGCCAGAATAATGTGTCTGATCCAGCGATATCTACGTATGGCAAACACCCACAGAGCCCGAGCTTAGATGGCAGATTTGCAGTTTTGACATTTCCTCTGACATTTGTGCTGTGTGAGCGAGGTCTTCAAAGACAGCAATGGGATTGTGTACAAAAGGAAGATACCATCCATCACAGGCATTTTGGAATTTAAATTTAGCGAGAGATGATGAGGAAGAAATAAAGACTATAACGCCCACAATATGGAGTTTTAGCAAGTATATGGTATTTAGCCTTTGACAATTGTGGCTATATGTACACTATTTGATCATTAAATGTAGGAAGAGAAAAATATAGAATATAAAATAACTTAAGCCTTTTGTTTGTAAACAATGATCTAGATTGTGATACACAGAAGTCTCACATAGTCAAAACAGATATATTGGCCTGTCTACAAAAAAGATATTTTTAACAGAGATAGAAATGCTGTTTGCATGTGCCAGTTCAGTTTGCATTGGAGGATGGTGATGTGGATTACAGGAGTCAAGTGTTGGGCCTGTGTGGTGATGTGGTGATGTGGATCACAGGAGTCAGGTGTTGGGCCTGTGTGGTGTTGGGGGTCATCACCTCCGCTGCTCTACTTGTGCTGGCCTGCGCCGGCCTCTTCTGCTCTCAGAGCTGCCGTGCCGCCATCTTAATGACATAGTGTGGGCTCCTCTTTCTCTAGTTCTAACCTTCATTTCCCTCTGGCTTCCTAAAGAGACATTTCTCATTTCTCATTTCTCTTTCACATTTATCAGCAGATGTCTCCATCATTATGTCACAGTTCACCTGCTCTCAAATGCAGTCTCTCCTCCTACTCCATTTCCTCGCTCTCTTTCTCCCCCTCTCTCTCTCTCTCTCTCTCTCTCTCTCTCTCTCTCTCTCTCTCTCTCTCTCTCTGTAGTTCCATCATCATGGCCTGTGTTTCTCCCTTCTCATATCTCTGATTGATCCTCTGGCTCTCACATTCTGACCTCTTGTTTCTCTGTGTTTCTCTCTGACCCCTATTGCATGCTGCATGGATCTGCAGAGGACATAAGCGGGGACGGTAAAGTTTTGCTTCTTATCAGCTTTGTGTGTGTGTGTGTGTGTGTGTGTGTGCGTGCGCGCGCGCTTTGTTTCTTCATAAAGAAAGTCTGTTTTTGACACTGCTTAAGTAATAGTGTAATTATAAGGCAAGGATGAGAATGTGGTCAACTGATGGTGTGAGTGAACACAGTCAGGAGTCCTGTTGTTATCCAGCCAGCTATCGCTTCACTCTTAGCAGCATTCCACAATCTCATCTCCCAGCACGGAAACATTTCCTAAAAAGCTAACGGGGTGACACCATGACTTCATGTGTTGTTCCAGATGCCACTTCTCTGACAGGGGAAAAAACATTCTTCTTCTCTCTCTCTCTATCTCTCCCTCACATCCTTCTGCTCAGCTTAAATGCATCGGCTTGGTTGAGTAGCTTTTACTTTGCTGCTGAACCGAGGCAAATCATCAAGGTGCTGTGTGTGTGTGTGTGTGTGTGTGTGTGTGTTTCTCTAGGCATGAGATGCAGAACCCTCATTGTCACGTCTCTATGTCTCCACAGAAACGGATGACTATGCTGAGATCGTAGATGAAGAGGACACGTACACCATGCCGTCGAGTAAGTGCAGTGAGTGCTGTTCACACTTGTGAACCTTCTATTATTTGGAGCAAGTCAGAATTTGAAGCAACTCTCTCTGAAATACCCACCATCTCCGATGCCTTTGGTGTGTGTGTGTGTGTGTGTGTGTGTGTATGTGTGTGCCGCGCGTGCGTGTGTGCGCGCACAGCAAGCCTTAACCTAGATTCATATTGTTTGCTCTACTTTCCCGCTGTTTGTGTGTGTGGGCTCGCTGTGCTGTTTCTCTGCCTTTGGTGTTTAGGGTTGTGGTGGAGCTTTAAATCAGCCCCTTCAGCTCCATGCCCTGTTTGATATCTCCCCTCGGCATCTCTCGTGTCCATTTCTGAGTATAGATCTTTTGATCTCTTCCTGCCCCATATTATACATGTTTTGACTTCACTAAGAGTCCCAGATTACGTATGCAATAAGCCAGAAAGAAGCCGAGTGCTCTTTGACGTTGTAAATTTGAGGGTAGACATACTGTAACTCTGGTCATGGGAACGGGTTGCGTTACTAGGCTGCTGCCCGCTGTGTCCCTGTGGGGGAGGCCTTCTGTGTGCCGCAGTGCCACTGCTGGGGGGAGCGCTGACGTAGCCTCTGACCCCCCCCCCCCCAAGCCTTCTCGGGCGGGTGCCCTGAGCGTGGCTGCTGGAGCCACAGGCATCTGGGCTCTCGTCACACGCAGTCGAGAATGAGCTCCTGTCCGACAGTGACCCGTCGCCCTCGCGCTAAATGCTAACAGCGGCAAGGTGTCCTCCACACGGTCCACATTAACACCGTGAGCTAGAAACTGGCCCTGACGTGTGAGGAATGCCAGAGTCTTGCCCTCCCCCGTGATCTGACACACAGAGTTGGGTTGCTTATCCGAGTAGCACCACAGGTTTACATCATTTTAAAACTCAACAAAAGCAAGTGACACTCTCTATTTAATTATTGATGTGTATATATCCAATGTTGTTTCTCCTTGCATCATCTGCAATGAAGAGTACTATGGATTAGATGAAGGTAAAGGTCTCTCTTTCTCCCTTCCCTTCCCCTCCCCTCCTCCGTATTTGCAGTGTGCTTGTTGATCGTAATGGTGTGCATCCTTGATGGTGGATATTTATTTGTGATCTTGATGTTATTTTTATTCCATGTTTAGTCTTTTGAGTCCTTGCCCTTCTTTAAGTGGACATCTGTTTGTAGCACACTAAAGCGCTTGCACTCCCATACGCAGAGGGCCTGAGATCTAGTCAAAGCTCCAGTTCAGATCCAACTCGTTGTTCATTTCTCGTCTCCAACTCTCGCTCACTCTTCCTGTCTCTCTGCACTTCACCGTCACGTAGATGAAATTCAAAAATCCAAATATGCTATTAGGAATACTATTGATTAAACAAGTACATGAGGAAGAAGCGACCTACTACAACACAACACCATATCAACATCATTTTTGTGTGCATGCAATTAAAAAAGAAAACTTGTTTGCAAATGCAGGTTTTGCATGATGTTGAATGAATGTGTTTTTGTTTGTTTTTGTTTGTTTTTTCTTTTTCCTGTTCCACCAGACCAGTGCATGGTTTATGGTCAGTGAAGTGATGTGGTCCTCTGTTTGGAGTGGTTAACACGTCTTTGGATGAGTAGAGTAGTGTTTAGACTGTCTGACCAGCACAGTGGCTCCTTCTGTTCTACACTGCACCACAGTGTAGTGTCTCTGTGTAGGACAGGAGAGGAGCGGAAAGGCCAATCTGATCTGAAGAAACTGTTCTCAGCCCTTACTGGGTCACTCAGTGGACTCCATACGCCTGTAAGAGCTACTGGGTCACTCAGTGGACTCCATACGCCTGTAAGAGCTGCTGGGTCACTCAGTGGACTCCATACGCCTGTAAGAGCTGCTGGGTCACTCAGTGGACTCCATACGCCTGTAAGAGCTGCTGGGTCACTCAGTGGACTCCATACGCCTGTAAGAGCTGCTGGGTCACTCAGTGGACTCCATATGCCAGTAAAAGCTGCTGGGTCACTCAGTGGACTCCATACGCCTGTAAGAGCTGCTGGGTCACTCAGTGGACTCCATACGCCTGTAAGAGCTGCTGTTGAGTATGTGAGCAGCTGATGTGGAGTTGTTAAGAAGAGGTCGCCTTTATACAGAGGTACTACCTGATGCAAAGGTTTCTATTGATTTGATGTTCCCACCATAACCCTGCATGTTGGTTCTGTGGATTCTAACTGAACATGACTTTTTTTAGTTACAGGTGTCTGTGTGTGTGTGTCTGCGTGTCTGTAACTGTGTGTCTGACTGTGTGTGTGTCTGTGTGTGCTGATGTGCTCTGTCCTCTGTATGGTGCTCCTCTTGCCTACAGCAGCGTGCTGGAGCAGTGGGGGTGTGTAGGTGTGTGGTGTTTCTCACAGCTGACTGTGTTCTCTGCAGCCCGAGATTATGAGATCCAGAGGGACAGGATCGAGCTGGGCCGCTGCATCGGGGAGGGTCAGTTTGGAGACGTCCACCAAGGAGTATACCTCAGCACGGTACAGCACACACACAATCACACTCTCCACAGTCTCCATCAGCACAACACAATGCTGCAGTGCCTTCCAACACATGCACCACTTAATGTCTCTGCAATGAAACACAACATCTTCCCAAAAAAACACATACAGCATTAGTCTGGTGTTTGAATGGAGTTCAATAACACAGATGAATTATCCCGTTATCCCATCCTCTGTAGAGTGGGGTTAGGGAATAGTAAACGGTGCTGCCCTGTTTGCCAGGTGTAGTTGTAGTCAGTGTTGTCA
Source organism: Alosa alosa (assembly GCF_017589495.1). NCBI lineage: Eukaryota > Metazoa > Chordata > Actinopteri > Clupeiformes > Clupeidae > Alosa > Alosa alosa. The sequence continues at coordinate 31,056,495 of NC_063201.1, read as the reverse complement.
TGCTATGCTCTTTCATCCAGGAGAACCCTGCACTGGCAGTAGCCATTAAGACGTGTAAAAACTGCACCTCAGACAGCGTCCGGGAAAAGTTTCTGCAGGAGGCCTGTGAGTCATCACCCTCTACACTCTCCTCTCCTCTCAGTACACATTATTCTTTTCATCTGCTGGACTCCCTTTTGGGTGTCTTATTAAGTATGTAATGCTGTGTGTGTGCATGTGCGTGTGTGCGCACGTGTGTCTGTGTGTGTGTGTGTGTTTCTCGCAGTGACCATGCGGCAGTTTGATCACCCCCACATTGTGAAGCTGATTGGCGTGATCACAGAGACTCCTGTGTGGATCATCATGGAGCTGTGTACCCTGGGTGAGGTGAGCATCGCCGGGGACACTGGTCCAGGACCAGCAAAGTCCTACGAGCTGCCGCTTTTAGAATGAGCAAGAGCTGTGGAGAGCAGGTGCCAGTTCAGTAGCATTGAGTGTGAGGGTGAGGAGTGTTGTTGAGGTCCTTTCATTGACATGATGTGTGGTACTAGGCGTCTGCTATTTCACACAATTGATGACTTGATCACAAGAATAAAGCTCTCACAAAAATATTCTTTGCGGTTAACCACTTACCTTTTTTTAAATGTGTTATCTACTGTTAAATGTAGTCTCAGACCACTTTGGTCCGATTTCTGTCTGAATCCTGTACGTTTGACAATGCAGTGGTTTTGGCTGCCACCTAGTGGTGCTGCGAGGTTATGCAGTATGTGTTGTTGTCATGGAGAAGGACTGCTTTGTGGGGAAGCTCCTGTCACAATGTCCTGTGTTACTGTCCTCTCTGTTGCAGCTTCGCTCCTTCCTCCAGGTCAGGAAGTACAATCTGGACCTGGCCTCACTCATCCTGTTCTCCTACCAGCTCAGCGCTGCGCTGGCCTACCTGGAGAGCAAACGCTTTGTACACAGGTCAGCTGGACTCTCCTCTCCTCTCCTCTCCTCTCCTCACCAGACACCTCTCACACCTGTCCCTGAGCTCTGATTACGCACATTCAGCTTCTCCTTTAGTCTTCACATAAAGCCTCACTACTTTGGTATTGTGAGCTATGTTGATCTGATTATGTGTGTTCTTCAACAGAGATATAGCTGCTAGAAATGTGCTGGTGTCCAACATGGATTGTGTGAAGCTGGGGGACTTCGGTCTGTCCAGATACATGGAGGACAGTTCCTATTATAAAGGTACATGGAGGACAGTTCCTATTATAAAGGTACATGAAGGACAGTTCCTATTGGAGGACAGTTCCTATTATAAAGGTACATCTGCAGAGCTGGGTATGAATGTAAAAGGTAATTGGAAATAAGTATGCGTATGGACTACCTACTACTTTAGTGCTTCAGCATAAGTCTATTCTTTCTGCCAGGTCTTGGTTTACATTGACTGAATCTCTGTAATCCTGAATGTGCAAAGTGTTTTGCTGCCAAAGGCTAACCCTGTCATCTCTTCTTAGCTTCTAAAGGGAAACTTCCAATTAAATGGATGGCACCAGAATCCATAAACTTCAGACGTTTTACCTCAGCCAGTGACGTGTGGATGTTTGGTGAGTCTGTCTCTCCGTATCTGTCTGTCTCATCACAGAAGTTCCTGAGTTCCAGAAGTGGGCACATCATCTAAAAAAGCACAGCAACATCTAGCACATAGTTATAGAGTTAAAAAAGCACAACATCTAACACATAGTTATAGAGTTACACAAGGCCCTAAGTTAAATGCTGGGCAGAATGCAAAGTCTAAAGTCTAGCTAAAGCTACCTTAATAGCTATTCAAAATGTAATACCATGAGCACGATCCTAAGAACTGTCTATCTACCATTGTCAGTGAATAGACTGATTCGGTGTGTTTCACTCTTGCTAGGTGTCTGCATGTGGGAGATCCTCATGTATGGGGTTAAGCCCTTCCAGGGGGTGAAGAACAATGACGTCATTGGCCGTATCGAGAATGGCGAACGGCTAGCCATGCCCCACAACTGCCCCCCTACCCTCTACAGCCTGATGACCAAGTGCTGGGCCTACGACCCCAGCAAAAGACCTCGCTTCACCGAGCTCAAGGCTCAGCTCTGGTCAGTGCGTTCTGTTTATGACCGAATTAATACAGACTCACACAACCCTTAACATGATCATAAACCAAGCAAAGGTGTTTAGTGGTCTTAACGCTCATTACTGTTGGAGATTAGATGAAAAACAGTGTTTGAAATATTTATGAATGTATTTACAATGCGCAACTGGCCTGAAGGTTGTTTTTGACCTAGTGCTGATTTCATTTTTCAACTCTAGAGGGCGCTGTTTAGTGTAGTAGGGAGTGGATGTAGTGATTCAGGTGAAATCCTCTTTAACGTGACGCCGAGTCACACATCCAATGAGCTTTTTTGAGGAACTCACCAATCCCTGACTCAAGTCAACCACAATCCAAGTTTGTCCTGCACCACTGTCCTAGGATCAGTGTTTGCCCACAAGCTCTTAAAGGTGACGTGAACGCAAAAACTGACCTCAGGTCAGGCGTCTCCCTGAGCCGTGACTCATTCCGTGCCCGTCTACGGTGCTTCCTGTCTGGGGATGACCTCATTGTTGCCGTGGAGGCAGCCAGTAGGACACACCCTCTCCTCCCTCTCACTCCAAACGGGCCGCAGGTTCAGCAGCCAAGCCCCCTGAGCTCACTGTTAAGTCCTTCCTCATTGATGCAATTCAAAAACTTTCCTGACTTTCCCATTCATGTAGGTGCTTGCTCAGTCTGCCAGTAATCGCAAGTACACTAACCAACCCAGGGCATGCTGGAGCAACAAAGTCAGTCAGGCAGATTCTTACCTCATGTCTTAAAAAGAGCCGTATGCCATGTCTTCTCAATCAAGGTATCAGCCGGTCCTTTATGAATAGTTAAAGACATCATAGAACACCCAAACATCCCATGCTTGAGCTATTTCTGGCATCTTATCACAGATGTGTGTGCGATTAATCCTGAAAGTGCATCTGAAAGCAGTCAGATCCTCCTTTTGATACAGGCATGTGTGGAGCACAGCTGCCTTGTCTGAGGGTCATCCCAGTGGCGTCCACTGCGGCGTGGTGCACGCCGGGACACTGTTTGGGCTTGGGGGGGGGGGGCAGTGTGCTCGGCTGCTGTGTTTGCAGAGGCTGTGCTTTTATTGCGCTCTTTTAAGAGCTGGCATGACTCAGTCCTCCAGTCGTCTTTTTTTTTTTTTTTTTGCTGCTGTTGCTCCCACATCAGTGGAGTTCACGGCTGCAGAGGGCAGAATCTGTGTCTTGGAATATTTAGACTCTTGATACTATTTCTATAAAGCACCCTTGGCCATAAAAGGCTGAGAATGTAGGAGTTTAGGGGTTGTTGCAGTGGTTGCCTAATCTCATTGTAATCTCACTCGCTGGATCTGCAGTCTCTCACATGGTAGGAATGCTATTATTGTAATGATGAACACTGTAATTAGTATTATCTCATTTAGAAGTCATTTCATTTGGATTAGAAATATGTCATGTAGCACTGTTAATTACGATGATTTAGGCTGAGATGTATAATGCATGGTAATAAGTCAAGGTCCATTCTGATCCACCATCTGAAATAATTAGGGGTGTATAAATCAGTGATGAATGAACATTCATACTGTCATTCAGTTAGTGTAGCTCAAGAACAGTGATTACAACACAACACAACAAAGTCCTGTTCTGGCGTTGTTGCAGGGTTTAGGAGTTACAGGGGTCTGCACAACCATGGCCAGCTCATTCATCATTCTCACTACGGAGTGAAACAAACTCCAGCTTGACTTTACTTGCATGCCACAGTGCATTGTCAACAGTGACTGCTTTTAGCTGTCTGACCTGGCAGAGAATGAGGGCAAGTCTCAGCCTTGTTAGTTCAGACCCTCTAACACCCCCTGTGTGTGTGTGTGTGTGTGTGTGTGTGTGTTGGGGGAGGCTAAGTGCGTTGTCGCTCCCTCCACAGTGCTGCGCTTGCTGCTCTGCCTCAGCCTCCCCACGGTGGCCATGTGCCAAACCTAACAGTCTGGCCAGCCTGAGCACGAGGAGGAGGTGGAGGCAGCATCACAGAGGGTCAGTCTTCCTCCTCCTCCTCGGCTCTCCTCTCACATCGCAGAGGGTCAGTCCTCCTCTCCTCCTCGGCTCTCCTCTCCTCTCTCAATCTCTCTGTCTATCTCCTCTCTCTTTTAGCCTCTTTTTCCTTTTACTTCTCTCTGTATTCTATATCTCTTCTCACACACTAAGTCTCTCTCTCTCTCTCTCTCTCTCTCTCTCTCTCTCTCTCTCTCTCTCTCTCTCTCTCTCTTTCTCTTTCAACCATTTAGCCACTGATATATCATCTCTCTCGGTGATTGCTGGTAAGTTCTAGACTTTTGGCTTACTGTTAGCTGCTAGTTGTGTGGTGGAGAGTTTGTGTTGTGCATACACTGAGTTGGCTGGGCACAGCGTTGTGTGTTAAAGGGGCGGGGTTCTTTGCCAGAGCGATAATGCCATGTGAAAAAGGAGTGAGATTTGCACCTTTCTCTTGCCTTGTGGAGCTCTGCATCTCTGAAACGTGCTGTGTGTGAATGTTTAACTGCTGGAATGGTAGGAGAGAGGCTGTTTTTTGCGCTTTGTGTGGTGTGCTCAAGACAAATGGGCCGTGTGGACAGAGCTGTCCGGTTTGTCCAGGAGAGGGACGGGACAGGTGGCCGGCCCCATGCTGCTGCCCCGCTCATCTGCTGCTCAAACACTTGCCGGGCTTGTCACGGATAATGCTGTTTCCAGAAATACCCACTGCCCTTCACCTCTGCTCTGCTCTCCTCTCCCCTCCTCTCCCTCACACTGTCCACCTCTGAGCGTGGCTGGACACACACTTGCGTTGGCCTGACATTTTGAAAAATGTCTCCGCTGTGGCAGCACTGAGGAGTGTCCACTCTGCTTTAAGTCAGGTACGCTGCTATTCCCATGTTCTTACTGTCCTGTGGGTCTCCATGTGAGTGTAATCAGATCGGTTTGGATTGTGTTCTGTGGTGAGGACCACAAAGAGATGTTGGAACGACCCCTTTCCTCCACACTTGGGGTAGCTGGTGCACTGTGATATGGGTACAGCTTCACTATGAAGCCCTTGGCTCCCCTGCTATAAATGGGTGGTGTGTCTGATAGTTATTACAGCCTTTGTGGGAGCAGCGTGTGGTCTGGTGTGTTTGAACAGCTTGTGTGCTCACTCTCACTGCCCTATCCAGTGGCTCTCTGTGCGGCTCGGACCTCTATAATCACTTTAGCAGATCCACGCTCAATACCCAGGTCAGCCACCTTCAGAGTTGTGCCTTTTCCCCTAGAAAGGATTTGTCTTACCCATCCCACAGTGCTCGCCTGAAACTGATCCGGAGCTGTTTCTAAGAGGTTCTATTTTTTGACACGGCTGAAAAAATGGACTTTTTTCCACCTGGGATCAGACGTCCTACCTCCCATCTACACCTGGAATCTCCATCGGAAAATCTTACGGCTTGGTTAGGGCCGACCGCAGCCAAGGCCGTCAGCTCTGGTTAAGTGTGTGTAGTCTAACTGCCGGCCTCTTTGCTGGCCGCCTGGCAGAGTGACCTGCTTTTTGAAATGGTCGGGCGCAGCGCAGGCACACAGCGCAAGGCCACTGCCCGCTCCACCAGAGTAGCCGACTCAATGGCACGTGTTTTTCTCCTCTCCCTCACACAGCACCATACTGGCCGAGGAGAAGGCCCAGCAAGAGGAGCGCAACCGGATGGAGATGAGGCGGCAGGTGACCGTGTCCTGGGACTCGGGAGGGTCCGACGAGGCGCCGCCAAAAGTAAGTTTCTCTCTGCTGAGGTGGCCACGTTTCTGCTGACCGCTGAAGCATGGTTTTGTCCTCTTTAGCTTCTTTTACTTAGACTGAGAGGTTTTCTTTCTTCTTTTGCTTGAATTCTCCCATCAAGTGGCTTGGTGCACAGTTGCTGGCTGACCTTGAGAATAGCTGAAATATCATGGGTGGTCTGGTCCACACCATCCCGCTTGGCCACTCCTCGGCCAGGAAACCATGCGTGTTAGGAAGCTGTTCTTATAAATGTTGTGGTGGAGCTCTGAGAAGCCGCATGGAATCCAGTGAAAGAAAAGCTCCAAGAGACTCATTGGGCTCATAAAGCCATTTGTCCTCCGAGCTCAGCATCTTGCACATAGTGACCGAGTAGCCCAGCATAGCCCAGGATAGCCTGCACAGACATCTCTGTGCCTCAACTGGTTTCCTTGACCACTGAATTAGTTTCCATAGGCAGTAGAAGGGTATATGTAGTTGTGTCTAATTAATGCATAGGTTTTTGGGGTTAGCACTGTGTTCTGCTTCACATGGTCCTGTAGCTCACATTTTAATTGTGTGTACGGTCTTAACTGTTGTCACTTGACCACTATTGACTTCTTCCTCCTGCAGCACCTCATAACAGTAGTAGCCCCCTTTTCCTTCTCTAGGTCACAGTACATCACACTGCAAGTAACTCTGAACTGGCAAAAGTGACCTGTCCCCATGTACCAAATGCTTTCTGTTTGCCAGGACCCCCCTTGCTGCACGCTGACCGCATCTGTGTTGTCTCCATTGTTTTTGTTTGCGCTGCTCATGGTGATTGATAGCTTGACCCCTGCTCAATGACACCTCCCTGACACACACATGCAAACACACCTCCCTAACAGAAGCACAAACACACACATACACTAAAAACAGCTTTTGCTATCGCTGCTGACTGCCTCACTCTGTGTGTGGCTTCTGGAATTTACGACCTGTCCCTGCTCCAGAGTTCTGCTGTCTGTCTGTGTGTGTGTGCTGTCTGTCTGTCTGTGTGTGTGCTGTCTGTCCGTCCGTCTGTGTAGCCCTCTTGCAGCCCTCTAGTTTGGTGTTTGGTGTCATGTGTGTCATGGTGTATGGTCATTACATGTGTGCAGTGTGTATGACATGAGTGTGTGACTTTGATGTGTGCTGAAGGCTTCTCTGTTTCATTTGTGCATTCATTGTATGTAAGATCCATGGGTTTAGTGTGTGTGTGTCTGTGTGTGTCTGTGTGTGTGTGTGTGTGTGTGTGTGTGTGTGTGTGTGTGTGTGTGTGTGTGTGTGTGTGTGCAGCCGTCCCGCCGGCCTTCACTCCATCACAGCTTCAGCATGGACTGTCTGTCTGCTGCGCCAGCGTCTGTCGGGGCTCTGCCCTTCGGCTCGCAGCTCTCGCTCTGCTTTGGGGAGCCCCCCCTGCCCCTGCCCTTGCACCTCCGTCCACCCCGCCAGCCCCCGCTGCTGCTGCTGCCCCAGTCCCGCCTCAGGAGGACCCCCTCTCTGCCCCCCCGGCCCCTGCTAATCCCACAGCTGCCGCAGCACCGCCCACCACACACCTCCCCACAGGCAGGTGTGACCGCAGAGCCCACCACAAACACCAGGCCAACTCACCAAGCTAGCCTCTAGTCCATAGCATTTCATTGCCTTTTTTTCCCTCCGATATCTGCTAGCATTAGAGTAGCATTAGCATTCACAGAGTGTGAATGTAGCATTTAGCAAGCACACTTTGCCAAGATTAACAAAGTAACTCTGGAGGTTTTCAAAACAAGATTAATGTAGAATAAAACACATATCTGAACACTAATTGGTCTTGTAGTGAAATGCAAGGGAATGAATGGAAACTGTCTATCCTGCTACACTTGATTTATTGTTGACAAAACAGAAATGCAGGTTGATTTTCTGGCATGTATAATGATTACTTTGGATGGTAATGTGTCCGCTGACCTCAGTGACCTGAATTCTGATTGCTCAATGCAGTGTCCACTTTAACCTTGCCCTTAACATTGCCTGGTGCTCCAGTCTAAATCAAATGTCTTCATTCAAGTACTGTATGTTTGTGTGGGTTTGGGTTATTTGCACATAACACATTGTCCGTCAGCCTTCATGTTGTCTGTGTGTGTTTCCTCATCTCTCTAATGTTTTCCACTGTTTTTCTGTGCATCCGGAGGTATGGCCTCGAGACGCAGTCTATGAACGGGTGTTTCAGGTAGAGAACCCCTCGCGTCAACTCCAAGGAGCAAACGGAGATTTGTTTTGCCTGCCTGTATCTATCAATCACTCACTCTGCTGCTGTGGGGCCATTTTGATCTCATCCTCCTTCCTGGACCATGTATAACAACCAGCAACCAAATAACCAACTCGGATTCCAATCCCCCCCTTTTTAATGTGCTAACCGCCTGCCTCTTTCTTTAGCTTTGTTCATTTATCCCTTCCCCTCTCACAACAGCTCCAACTTAACGCACACACACAAAATTCATCTGTTTTTTTGTGTGTTCCCGTGGTGTGACCGTTGTTAACCGTGCTCTCTGAGAGAGAGCCGTCTTGGGGGAGAGAGAGAGAGAGAGAGGGAGATAGAGGAAGAGGGTGATTTGATTGTGTGATATGAGAGGTTTAACAGCATGGCCTCCTGCTCTCCCGTGTGCAGCCCAGCAGGCCTGGTTACCCCAGCCCTCGCTCCAGTGAAGGATTCTACCCCAGCCCCCAGCACATGGGCCAGCACAACCACTACCCGGTATGGCCACCAACCTCACCACTGATCCTCTCACTAGATACCTTATGTGATGTGAGGACCAAAATCTCATGTCAAATGACTGACTGACTGCCAGGCATATGCTAATCAGTGTAACTTGAGGGACATGTTTCCATAAAGAGGGGAATTGTATACTTTACTCTATTCCAAAACGCTAACACAATGCCATGGTATTTAGCTGGCGTTATGGACGTGACAGTTTTGCGTGGAATTGCCCAGAACCAGCCCAGAGACCATAGAGTTTGTTCTGTGCACTGCCCTGAGGGCAGCTGGTGTGTTAAGAGGCACAAAGTCACACTATCCTGTGCTGCAGATGTCCGGTTACCCCGGCGCTCACGGAGTCCCACACATGCCCAGTGGAGGGTACCCGCCTCAGGCGTCCGGTCTGGACACGCACGACGGCTGGAACCATCACAGACCCCCGCAGGAGGTGCCCATGTGGTCACCCAAAATGGAGGTGAGTTGGGGAAAGACATGGGCACCATTGCCAACTGACCACACTACAAGTTTCAGTGGTGTGTTGAAGGACCTGCTGAAATCTGTTCTGTGTGTGTGTGGCTACGGTTATGGTATTTTGAGGCTTTCGTCCAAAGCAACTTACAGAAAATAAACATTACAATTGTTAAAAGTAAAAAAAAATAAAGCTGAAAAAACCTACATTAAGCATAATGGTAATGATAACAATAATATCAGTAACAATATCAAATATCAACAATGAAAATAATGTGTGTGTGTGTGTGTGTGTGTGTGTGTGTGTGACGGCGGTGCTCTGGACATGCGGGGTCTGGGACAGGGCCTGCCTCAGCACCTGATGGAGGAGCAGCTGATGCTGCAGCAGCAGCAGATGGAGGAGGACCAGCGCTGGCTGGAGCAGGAGGAACGCTTCCTGGTCAGTACATCTCCGTCCTAGACCCACTGTCCCATCTCCAGGCCTGGCCCCACGTGCTGGACTTACATGAGGACTTCTGCTAAGGGTGGCTGATTAGTAATGATGTGTAGAGAAATCCCGGCCTTTACTCTGAGTCAGAGTTCTAGTGTATGGAGGTTTGTGTATGAGACACCACACCTTCTTGTAATATCCGTCAGGCCCATGCGTGAAGAGGAAATCCATTTACAGTATAGGCCTAGTCATAGTGTGTGTCCCTAATATGGTGATATAGCTCAAAGCTACAACGTTACTTTTTAAGGTTCTATTTGTTGAGCAAGGTGCTTAGAGCAGATTGCCAGGATATCTTTGTAAAGCCATTTTATATTACATTACATTACATTATATAACATTTTGAAAAGTAATGCCCTTTCTGCAAGTCTGTAGTGTTGTTAATAGGCTTGACACATAATTAATTTGCACATAACATTCACTGACCTCTTTTATCTCCAGGGACATTGAAATTAGGCAGTGCCACATCTGTTACACAACTGTTCTGATAAACATTTTTGTAGTCACAACATGCATGTGTCTTTGTAGAACAGCTGTTGAATTAAAATAGCTGGCATACAACAGAAGTGCATACTTCGAACATGCCTGTTAAAAACATGGTAATTAGTGGATGGGCAAATGTGCTCCATGCCCAGGACAGGACAGGCGGTCACATGGCTCTCTGCATGTGACCGTGTGTGAGGGGAAATGAAGAAGGATACGAGGCGGCCACTGTGGCGTTGGCGCTGCTGTAATTGTGCCCAGATGTTGGAGTGGAGATGTCCGCTCGTGGCCAGAGCTCTGGCGTCTCTCTGTTTGCCTGGGTCATTATCTCAGGGATGCCTCGTGCAGAATGGCTGTGTGCTTTGAGGAGCTCCAACTGGCCTCCTCTTTTACTGTGTCCCTGGAATTGTGGCTTGGATGAGAAGATGTACCATTATTCATTTGATATGGTTCTTATACTGCACATCGGCCTTATTTTAACAGAGCTAGGTTTGCCAAATAAATAAATAATTGGCTCCCTATAATAACACACTTGAATACACTTGTTAAAAAACTTGGCTTACACTGTACTTTATAGATAGTAACCCTGAAATCAGTAGAAAAGGCAACAGTTAAACCTGATTAAACAAATGACTGAAATCATGACACAAAGCTTTATCAATACAAAATCTCAAGCCTAACACTGCTAAGTATGTTATGACTAAACCAAACAAGCACTCGACTCCACAACATTTAACTCCACAAAGATCTTAAACCCCACATGGACACAACTCGAGTATCTCTGAAATACTTCTGAACAAGCAGGCTGCCCTGTGAAGCACTGGACACGTACTGTACCTGAGCCGTAGCGGAATACTGGAGCACAGGAGTGATGAAACACCTGACTAAAGCACACTCAGATCAACGCACTGGTGCTAGCTCCAGCATTTGGAGCAAGGCCAGAGGGAGAGAAGCGAGAAAGAGAGAGAAAGAGAAAGGAAGAGAGAGAAAGAGGGTGTGTGAGCAGGAGAAAGAGGGAGGAGAAAAGGGCTTGGCAAAAAGGTTGGTTAACTTTCTGCTCAGTTGTCATGAGTCAGCCAAGGCACATATATGCATGCTGCAGAGCATGAGCTAACTCTGGATACAAACGATCAGTCAGTCAGTCAGCCCCTCCTGCACCGCACCGCCTCTGTTGATGGAACTACTGCTCCTCAAGCCTCATGCTTATTCAGAAAGGAGACGCTGCCACTCCAGAACCAACCAAAGGATGCAGGTGTTCAAGTCCTGCTTTGGAAAACTGGTACAGAACGCAGGGCATGGGAAGGGCTGGTGCTTTCTCTGGGTATTATGGGGTGTAGCAGGCTCTCACGCTGTGCAGATGCTGATGTTGTGTGTTAAAAGTGTCTCCTGTGCACTTGGTCTTCTGTTTGTGCTTGAGAAGGGAAATGATCCTGCTGGAGAAATCGGTTGTTTATTGTTTGTTGTGTACTTGTGTACAGATACTATAGTATAGCTGCCTATAGTGTGTGGAGGAACAAATATGACCAAAACTGTGCTTGGGGATTTATTAGAAAGAATACAGCCTGAGACTGAGCATTTCCTGATCTAATTTTTGCCTTGTGGAGACGTATGATATACTTGGTTATGTCCTCACTCTCCATATGTGCTTAAAAAACAATCCTCTAGAAAAAGAATCTGTGGAGGTATTTCTGGTGAATGCTTAGCCACACTGTAATTTGCTGTATTCTTGTTGCTGTTGTGATGTGTGTGTGTGTGTGTGTGTGTGTTGTTTGTGTGTGTGTTGTTTGTGTGTGTGTGTGTGTGTGGTACCACTCTCAGTCTGCTCTTCCCTCTCACCCAATCCAACAGAAGCCTGACTCAAGGGCCAGCATCGACAGGGAAGACTGCAGTCATCAGGGTCCAGTAAGTCTTTCTGTTTTTCTCTTTCTCTTTCGACCTCTCTCTCTTACACACACACACACACACACACACACACACACACACACACACACACACACACACACACACACACACACACACACACACACTTCCAGCCGTTCCCAGGTGATGCATGAGGCATTTGGAGGCCTCTGCTTGTTGCAACAGTCCCTCACACACATTGCCTGAGGTGGTGTGTAGTTTCTGTGCCCGTGTGTGGACATTGTGCTGATTGAGGAGTCAGTCTGACTCATGTGGGCTTGGACCACGTCCCCCACAGGCCTCTCCTCTCACAGGAAGAGGAAGCTGAGGGCCACAGGAGGTCAGGCTGCTGCCACATTCATATCTCCACTTGTAAACATTCAACATAATAAAGATTGAAATTCAATTTCAGTTTATTTTGTTAGTCAACAAATAGGGAGTAGTATTTCTCTTGTAAATAATTTCATATGGATGGGTTTATGTGTATTTGTGTAGTAATATGATTTTATACTGCGCTCAGGGTGAGTTGTGTTAATGAAATGTCATGTGAATGCCTGGGTGTCAAATGCCAAGATTCCCAGAGGTGAAGTCGTACTTGAGGAGTTTGAGAAGTTTGATTGGCGTGTCTCCCCAGGGAAGTGTTTGACTGGCGGCATAAGAACCGAGTAGAGGGGGGTTCTTGGACACACTCTTGAAGGGAGAGAAGGTCTTAAGAGCATCCGTCAGAACTGGAGGTTCAGGCAACTGCAGAGAGTAAATCCTGAAGCTGTGCTTAAAATACTTGGAGTGTCTCAGCAGTTGTCTGGCTCATTCACAGATCTTGTTTGTGAAATTCCCCTGAGTTTGCTTGAGGTTGCCAACAAGGTTTTCCCCCGGCTTATTCACATGTGAGCTCATTGACTGCAGTGAGCGCATCGGAAAGTCCGCCGAGAGGACACTGTTGACCAGACACCGGGTGAATGTCGGGAGACTGTTGGGCCCCCAGACGTGGTTGTCCCGGCGACAGGGAGCCATTAGAGGGATGCCTCCCCTCCCTGTCCCGGCCCCGCCACCCTCCGCAGGCAGCCCACATGAAACACGCTGGCGTGCTACGCACACTCATTTACTGCACCATTTGCACAAGAGCCCATAGGCGTTAGCTTCCCAACGAGCACAGCCCCCTCCACTTGTCTGAAAATGATTATAGCTTCCACTGACGCCGTAGGTATGGAGGGAAGATTGTGTGTGTGTGTGTGTGTGTGTGTGTGTCATAGGGAGGCCATGATTCATTGATCCCCTTTTCCCATAAATCTCCAGCATGTCGGAGGGTCCTCAAACATTTGGGAGTGCACAAGCTGTGGTCCATCTCAGGGCGCCCCTCCCCTCGGGCCAGGCTTGGAAAAAGCTGCCATTTTAAGTGCTGCTGGGATGATTGGCGTGTTTTCACTGGCATGCCATGCCATGCTGCTCTCTGCTCTGAGTCACCCTGTGGTCCTAGCAGTCTGTGTGTGTGTGTGTGTGTGTGTGTGTGTGTGTGTGTGTGTGTGTGTGTGTGTGTGTGTGTGTGTGTGTGTGTGTGTGTGTGTGTGTGCGCGCACGCGCAAGCATCTGTGGCATTCTGGCTATTTGTGGCAAGACCACAACAACACTGAGGGGACGCCTAAACAGAGTTTCCACAAAAAGACGGAGGGGGAAGAGGGAAGCATGCACAAACAGTCTCCCAAGCACTGCTGCACAACTCAAAACCATGTGTATCTCTCAATTGTTTGTTTGTTTGTTTTCTCAGACAGGAAACCAGCACATATACCAGCCTGTAGGCATTAGCAAACCAGGTAAACAACATCTCCAGCCAACGTGGCTCTTCTATATTGCACTCTCAGCTGTTTGCACTCTTTGCCATTTCGTTCCTTCCTGCTGTTGAATGGTTGTGTAGGGCAGCACTGCTGGAGCTCACTGGAGCGCTGCTGCTTCAGACGGGCCTGGTCTGGTCTGGTCAGCTCCTCACCGCTCCTGGGCATCCCCAGCTCTGCTGCCTTACTCCACCCTCATGGTGTACTACTGCATGAGCAGGCTCAGCTCCAGCCTTCTGAGGGATGGATTCTTTCAGAGTGTTTGATGACAGGAGTTGATCAGTGGAAGCGGCTGGTGATTTGTGTGTTGTGTGTTGTTGTGTGTTGCTCCACAGAGCATGCAGCACCACCCAAGAAGCCTCCACGGCCTGGAGCCCCCAGTCACCTGGGCAGTGTGGCCAGTCTGACCCCAGTGGACAGCTACAATGAAGGAGTGAAGGTACGAGCAGCAGCTAGACATCGTGGAGCACTGGTACACATCGCTGCTCTTATTTTAAACATGATGTGCAGGCTACGTCAGCACAATGCAGTCAGTGATGCTGACATTAGTTCATTATTAGTGTTCTATGTGGGGGGGTGTAAGAGTAGTCCTGGGTCTCTCTGTTTTTCTTTATCGGTGTATGGCTTTCTCTTTGACTCCCACTGTCTTTTATACACATGCATGCACGCATGTCCACACACACACACACACACACACACACACACACACACACATACACTGTAAATTCATGATTGATGAATAGCTGCATAACCCAGAAAGTACTCCAGTCTTAGCGATGCTCGAGGAGACACCAAGCCAAGCCTCAGCTAAAGCAGTCCCAGCTGCCGAGCACTACCCCCTTGCACACACACACACACACACACACACACACACACACACACACACACACACACACACAGCCCTGACTTCACATAAACACACTCAGACAAATAAACTATTGTGCACATTCAAACTTACACAAGTTCACTTTCACAAATACACACATAGCTAAACTTACCACCAACACACACATGCACACAGACACACACACACATAATCTCCATAGGCGTTCTCTCATAAACAATGCTCAGCATTCTAGGAGCAAACAGTTTCCATCACACCCTGTTATTAAAATCCCACAGGAAATTATCCCCACAAAACAATGTACATGAAGCAGTTGAGTTTGTGAGGAAACCAGCGTACCACAACTGAAACGTCCAGCCAAATAAAGCAGCATTATTTGAGAAATCCTACAGAGCAAAAACTTACAGCGCCATGTATTGTGCTCCTGTGTAATATTTCAGCCTCTCATTGTAATGTGTCTCTCTCTCTTGCTCACACACACACACACACACACACACACACACACACACACACACACCACCTCTCTCCCCCCCCCCTCTGTCTCACATGCACACATACGTACCCACAGCATGAGCTCTCCACTTTTATGTCTGTCAGTGCACACACACACACACTTGTATGCACTGTTCCGCCCAGGCTGGTTCTCTTGTGAGTTGAAGCATGTTTTTGTCAGAGCTTGTTTCAGTAATAATCTCTCTCTCTTTTTTCTCTTTCATCTCTCTTCCCTGTCTCTGTGTTCTTCCTTTACTGCTTCTGCATCACTGTTGTTGAACATAGCCCTGGAGGGTAAGAGCACAGTGAATGTGTGTCTGTGTGTCTGTCCTTTGTGTTTGTCCTAATACTTGTTATCTTTCATTGGGCATTTGGGAGTTGATGTAGTGATTTTAATTTTAAATTAAGTGTCTTACTGAAATGGCAGAGGTTGTTCCTGCTACGGGTGGCTCCAGGGTGGGATTTGAAAACTAACAGAGACTGTACACTTGAAGCTATTATGATACAAATCCTGATGTTTTTTGAAAAACCTCTTAATTTGTCTTCAATGTTCTTGTTGTCCTTTGCTCTCAAGCCAATTTTAATAATTAATTTCAAATTCATTAAAGTAGAATTACAGATAAAGTATCAGTATTATCTCCAAAAATATATCACTATCCAGTGGGTCCAGTTACAGCTGCTTATTTAGTTTGTGAAATGACCTGACAGAACAGTTGCCATGTCTCAGCTTTAGTGTACACTGCCACCTGCTGGTTATATATTGAAATGCTGCAAGGTCAGTCAGTGTTTGAATCATAACAGTAGATTTGTATACAGTCAGTGTGGTCACATGTATCCTGTCCATTTGAGTTCTTAACGAGTCTCCTCCATGGTCAGATCCAGCCTCAGGAGATCAATCCTCCTCCCACTGCCAATCTGGACCGCTCCAATGATAAGGTGTATGAGAATGTGACGGGGCTGGTGAAGGCGGTCATCGAGATGTCCAGTAAGATCCAGCCCGCTCCTCCTGAGGAGTACGTGCCCATGGTGAAGGTGCGTGCTACTGGCAGTGGCCTCAGACTTGGCCCATAAAAGCAGTGTGTATATAGGAAGCCTCTGATGGTGTAAAAAGTTCACCAGTGTATAGGACTTCATTATTGATATCTCCCACTTTTAATGTGTGTATTTCAGGAAGTGGGTTTAGCTCTGAGGACACTCTTGGCTACTGTAGATGAGACGATCCCCACACTCCCAGCTAGCACACATCGAGAGGTATGGAAGCTTTATGCCAGCTAGTTCTCACAGCTTGTCGGGATGTTGTTGCTGGATATGTCAAGCTAATCTTTCTTTCTTTCTTTCTTTCTTTCTTTCTTTCTTTCTTTCTTTCTTTCTTTCTTTCTTTCTTTCTTTCTTTCTTTCTTTCTTTCTTTCTTTCTTTCTTTCTTTCTCAGATTGAGATGGCCCAGAAGCTGCTGAACTCGGACCTGGCTGAGCTGATCAACAAGATGAAGCTGGCCCAGCAGTACGTCATGACCAGCCTGCAGCAGGACTACAAGAAGCAGATGCTGACGGCCGCACACGCCCTGGCCGTGGACGCCAAGAACCTCCTGGACGTCATCGACCAGGCGCGCCTTAAGATGATGGGCCAGCCACGGCCCCACTAGAACTGACCCGTTGGCTGAAGGGTCACAGGCCCACAGGGGGGGACGGGCTGCCTGTTCTTGGTGGACGGAGCTTGGCACCGAAGCGGGCAAGTGGCCCTCCTCCCCCAGACTGCCTCACACCAGCATGTAGGACTCCACATTGGACTCTTGAGAAAGAGGGAACGAGGAGACGCCACTTCCAAGAAACTAACTACTGACTGACTCCTCTGCCACACCAGATGAACAGACTTCTGGCTGATGGCAAGGCTGCTTTAATCTATTGTGCGTATGTATGTATGTATGTATGTATGTATGTGTGTGTGTGTGTGTGTGTGTGTGTGTGTGTGTGTGTACTTTGGTTGTGTTGCTCAAAGGCCAAGTGGCACTCTGGAGTGAACATGTTTGATCACCTGGATCAGGGCGAAGGAGCCTGGATGGATTAACTGGAACGTTTGCACTGATCACCTGGTGAAACTCTGACACTTCCACTCACGCTCTCAGTATCGGTCACCTGTCAGTGTGTGTTCATTTCAGCTCAAAGCCAGACAGCCCTGGCCATCTCCAAACCTACTAAAGCAACCGAGTAAATAAAACCATCACAAAGTAATAAAGGATGTACTGATTTTTTTAATGTAGAAATGCATGCATTTGGACAGTTTCTTGCTATATGAAGGTATCTTATTAGATTCCCTCCCCACCCCTTACATCACAATGCCCAATCATGGTGGCGCTAGCAAACACATTTGTCACAGCTGCCTGGTCCATTTTACATGATAATCCTATGGAGTAGACTGTGTTTTCAAAAAAGTCCTCGGCTTCTTTTAAAATGCTGTTGCGGGCATGTTTTTCTGCAGCTCAGAGCTGTTTTTTTTTTTTTTTTGTTGAGTAATGTTCAACTTCTAGTGGAAAAGCGCCTTACGTCACACTGTTTTTTTACAGCTGACCACAAAAAAGATGCTTTGCATATCGCAAAAACATGCTTCCGGCTGCTTTTTGGAACATAAACGATGGCAGATTGAAAAAGCGTTGTAAACACAAGTAAATGCAGTTTATCCACCTCTGAAATGTCAGAAATAGAGTTTATCCACCTCTTAAAAGAGTTTATTCACCTCTTATTAGAGTTTATCCACCTCTCAAAAGAGTTTATTCACCAATTGCAACTTTTAACATTCAAAAAATCACACTGTAGGCTATTATCCACATTCACAATATGTACACTCATCAACACTCTACCATCAACACTCTACCACCTCCACCATCATCAAACATGTTCTGAGTGCCTTTTTAAAAAATCCGATACCACTCGGCGCAGTCCACCTCACCGAAATCACAAAATTCATAGTTCACCCACCTCTTATTTTACCACTACATCCCTGTAGTGACATTTTCTGATTGATCATACTGCAAAAATGCCATACCATTGCAACGCTATTTACACTACAACTCTCATAATGGGTGGAAATTCTATTTTGGGTTTCCAAATTTGCAGTCCTCAGACAACTCCTCTCCTCTGCAGCAGCTGAAACATTCGAACAGAATTTGTGTGAGGAAAAACCAAAGTGTTTTGAGACATTTTTCTTGTCTGAGAGAAATGGTTATGATAAACTATGGTGTTCCAGTAACCTGGCCCCGCCCACCTAGAGCTTCTTTCAGGGAGATCTAGTCTGGAACACAACAGACACTCATCAGAAGACCATAGTGGGCAGTTGGGGATGTACAGCCTCATCATAGAATTGCGATAGCAGGGAGCAGATCCAGTCAGTGTCCTATAGGCCAAGGTGAGAGATTTCAATTTAATTCTGGCTATAGGGAGCCAATGGAGAGTAACTAGGAGAGGAGTTACATGTGTCCTCTTTGGCTGATTGAAGACCAGGCGTGCTGCAGAATTCTGAATCAGTTGTAATGATCTTACTACACAAGCAGGCAGGCCAGCTAACAGTGAATTACAATAGTCTAGTTTGGAGATAACCATGGCCTGTACAAGAAGTTGTACAGTACAAACCGACATGATTTTGCAATTGAGGCTACATGCTCAGAAAAGTTGAGTCGGACATCAATTATGACGCCCAAGTTACCTGCCGATCTAGTAGGGGTTAACAAGCATGTTGATCATTGTTTCATGCACAATCTGATAGGCGACAGATTACCAGAGGACATCATGGAGATCTGGAGTTGCACCTTTCCAGAATTTAGTCCTCCCATATGTCAAATGCTGATGCTGAATGCTGATACTGTTCAATGATATGGCTAAATTGAAATTGTGATATGAACATCAGTAAGCCCTGGGCCTGTTCTTATACATGCAGTTCAAAATGTAGCCTATGTATGTTTGCCTTGAATGTTTTACTGAGCGCTAACATTCCTTTATTTATTAGTTTTCTAATCTGAAAGTCTAGCTTTGTAAGCTTCATGTAGTTATTCAAGGAAAGAAATCCAAGGGATGTTTTGGAAAGATTTACTAGAATCTTCTGTCAAACGTTTTAACATAATACAAGCATAAATATTTGGAAAAAATAACAAAGTAATAACAAAATGCATTTACATACGAGATATTGTTGACTGTAACAGCTTCAAACACCTTAACAGAACACATCTGCTTACTGGTCAGTTAGACTGTAGGCCTAATAGTGTGAAAGTGAGGAGAGAGATAGGCAACGCCAGCAGCCATGTGTGGGGTCTGATGTTGGCCGCTCCGCTGTAGTTGCAGAGCCGTGAAGAGCAGCAGTTGACCTTGTTGCCATTCCCAGCGTTGTCCACTGATGCACTGGCTGCCGCCCCTGAGCAAGTGGCCCTGCTGGCACACTGTTTCACAATGGCTTTCACCCCATCTGTGGACACACAGGAGATGAGAGGAGAATAAGTCCTGCACACCAGTAGCAATAAACTATACTCATAATCCTATTCATTTACACATACTTGATTTATCCAGCCCACTGCGATTTTATTTTATCTTAAATGTTGCTATATGACACCCAGGGCTAGAGGATGCCACCCTTGCACTTACTCATAGTGTCAATGGTGGACATGCAGGTATCCAAGGGAGGGTTGCAGTCTTGGCTGTTCTGGTTACACTGTTCATTGCTATTGGTGGCACTGCACACATAGCATTTCAGTGTGTCCACTGAACACAAAAACATTACACAGCATTGTTATGAATCTGTGCTGTTTTAGATCATATATTCCACAAGTCTTTATTTGATAACAATGAAAATAAACAGCCCCCTTCATGCAGTGGATCAATGAACAAAAGAACACTCAACAATTCAACTAAATGCTACGACATTGAATCGCTATATCTCAGTACACTCAAGAGCAAGCAAGAACAGCAAACTTGACACCTTTGCTGAGTTTGCTGGAAATGGGAAAGTATTATGAAAATACTTTAGATCTTGCGGTGATGAAACACAGCATGAGGAAACATTTCATTGTTTTAATCAACTGAATTGATTATCAGTATAAATAATTAGTGGAAATTCAGCATTGATCAGTCTGTAATTTCACTTGTTTTATGTTGTCGTTAATAAGAATGCTACAGTTTATGCTTCCCAAAGTCCACTCCTTACCTGAATGCACACACAAAAAGAGAACCAGTAGTCCAGGTAGATTCTTCATATTTGCAGAGCTGTACAGGTAAGTGTGT
This sequence comes from Alosa alosa, assembly GCF_017589495.1. Taxonomy (NCBI): domain Eukaryota; kingdom Metazoa; phylum Chordata; class Actinopteri; order Clupeiformes; family Clupeidae; genus Alosa; species Alosa alosa. The sequence continues at coordinate 31,036,182 of NC_063201.1, read as the reverse complement.
GTGTGCATGTGTGTGTTTTATAGGTTTCAGGTAAACACCCTCTTAGAGGAACCACCCAGAAGGCATTCTTTCACTCACATTCTTCCTGTCTGTCAAGATGTAAAAACATGACTGATGTCATCTTGTAAAATTATCTTTAGACAATTCTAGAGAACACCACTCCTTTTCATATTGTAATTAATGCTTTTCTGTTTAGTTACAGATATATATATATATATATATATATATATATATATATATATATATATATGAAAGTTTTATATGAAGTAGGTGATGGGCATAAATATAAACAAGTAGAAATATGAAATAGGTGATGAGCATAAATAAGCCTATTGCCCTTCACCAATAGTCCCAATTTTGTGGGCAGGGTTAAATTCAAACTGGCTTCCAGGCTACTTCACCCAAGCCACAAGAGACAGAAGCACGTAAAGCGCAGTGAAAAAACAGGACTGTCCTCTTCAACAGGAGTGAAACTGCTAGTGTGATACTGTTCAGGCAGATATAATCAGGCTTTTGTTTGTTTGAGTGCTCTCCTGACAACCACATATTTGATATCCAGAACTCCATTAAAAGCATATCTCATGAGAAAAACTCCTTTATTCAGATGAGAAGAACATTATGCAAGAACAGGAATGTGCTAAATAACAGTGTTAAATGGATTTAGAGAGAATATTTTCATTTGAAATAAATGAAAATTAAAAGATAAACTTGCATTTGCAGTGCAGTTGTGTCAGATGGCCAGGACAGTCATCAACTTACAGAAAGCGTGTTGAAGAAGCTCTGTCATGTTTACTAATTTAAAATATTATTTTAAATATAAATGATACCTGAAACCTGAGCTAACAAGACAAAAAAAAAAGATTCCAGAACAGCATGCTAGGGCAAGACGTTTCTGGAATATAAATACAAGCAACTTGCTCGGGCTCCCTACTCCAGTCGTGCTTCTTCAAAGATCCTGAACAGTCAGGCTACAGCGTGGCCTCCTTCTGCTTCTCAGGGGACTCTCAGTCCTCATGAGGCTTCCCTTTCAGCCTCTGCCTGCAGCTCGCTCCATATTCTCGACCACGTGTTTTTCTGACAGGGTACAGTCTGGCCAAAGGGGGAAGGACAAACGTATAGATTCTCTCAAAGGTCACATAGTTACATCAACAGCATCTGAAGTCATGCAGTCATCATTACTGCAACCACAGTCAAATCTGAATAGGAATTGACCATGTGGTTCAATCCTACAGTAGTTAGTTTGATCTTTATCAACTATTGGTTTTAGAACTAGAGCCCACCTCCTCTGGTAGAGGTGAAGGAGGAAGATGACATCGTCCCTGAAGCAGGCCAGAGGGTGTGATGGCACCGTGAGGATGGTGCTGAGGATGTCATTGAGAAAGGTACTCATCCCCTGGGAGAACAACACACAAACATCACCCTCAATACCCTCAATATGTTTAGTACACTGAGCAGAGGGCATGTTCACTGAAGAGTTATAGCTGAAAATAATAGCATTTACCTTGTACATGTAGATTGAAGACTGCAAATGTTCAACTGATTTTAACTGAGAACAGAAGAAAACAAAATATTGTACTTCAACTGAACTAAATTATGTTTGGTATTTGGCATAACCCACTAACCTTGTAGTTCACGTAGAGCTGAGGAAATCCAGAGAGAAAGCCAAAGGCGTATACTCCTGACCCAGGGCAGAACACACACCAGGCATTAGGCCTATACGTAACACATGAGTAGTTCTGCAATCCTAAACAATGTTTCAATTTCAAAACTCAGATGTTCCAAAAATGTACATACCTGTAACAAGGCTGCTGATAAACCAAGAATACCAACTGAAAGGCACAAAAGACTTTGATTATGCTGAGTTTCATATGTTATAATCATGAGATACAAAGGTCGTCTTTTGTGGGTCTTATACCTTTTGTTCTTCACGTATAAGAATGAATAGGTGACTCCACTGACACAAAGTGGACACAGCAGATATGAAAGAAATCGCATTCCCTACGGCCAGCAGAATAGTTCAGTTTAGATACTCAAACAATACCCAAGAGATACTGAACTCATGAGCTTTAGTAGACTGCATTTATAAAGTTTGTAGACTGATAATGTTTACTTTCATTTTACCTGTGAATCATAGCCTGAGGTTACTCTCTCTAGTTCTTCAAATTTGTCATCCTGAGGGAGACAGCAGAAATTACTACTGTAGAAATTACAGCAGAAATTCTGTGTTCTACTCTGATGGATGCTGAAACTACAAGAGATTTCATGCAAGCTTTTGCATGCTTTGCATTCCATGGTGAATGTCTATGACGTAACAAGCCTGTTGAGTTCAGATGGATATTTAAATGTGAATCTGGCAGATATGTTGACTCTGATAATATTCTGCAACACTGTACCTGAATGCTGAAGGCCCTCTTAAGTTTCCAGAGCTGTGGGAAAGACAGAATCAGCACAATGGTTCTGTGAAGGAGTTATAGCTGTGAAAAGCACTGACATGGACAAGCAATGACTGTTAACATTTTACAGCAAATTAAATTATGTTTCCTAAACAAAAGGCAGGAGGAGCACATAAGGATTATTGGCAATGCACAAAGTGTCCCACGTTCTCCCCATTCTCTGGTACTAGCTCACATTACCTTTATGCATAGGGGCTGAGAGTGGATTGATCACACGCAAACTCTACCGAGCCAAACATGCTTATTATCAAGCTCTAAATCAAGCATTCTGATGAACACACGTTGACTAAAACCATGACTGCTATGTGTTTCAGTCTTTGGGCTCTATCTTACACCCGGCACAACGTGGCGCCAAGCGCGATGCAAGTCTTGTTCCTATCTTACACCCAAGGCAGTGATAGATTTTTCACCATGCACTCCAGTTCAATTGAACATTTCACCCAGGGGTATGTCAATTAAAAAAAATAGGTGAGGTCAGAGACATGATCCAAAATCGCTATCTTACACCCTAAAAATCCTTACGCTAACTGACCAAGAAAAAACTGGTCTAAAGCGAAAGGCGCATATAAAGCACAGCTATTTTAAAGACGCACTGTCACAAGATGTAAGCAGCCCTTAGCAACGAGTCCCAGGCAACGACTCATCTGCAGGATAATCCTTATTCGTATTCAGTCATTTGAACATTATTGGGGTAAGTGTTGCTTTTTTCAGGCTGTTTTCGATTTTAACCCCTTGTCAGTCAACTGTGTATGGTTTGTCGTTGCCTAGCACGGTGAAATAAGTTTCACTTTTCCTATGAGTTCAAATAATAGGCAAGTGCAGATGCATGTAGGCTATACTCTGCTAGTCACACACAGGTTTTAGTAAAGCAATACACAATCTCGCTGCTTAGGTTTTTGCATACTGTACCTCCAGCACCACCCCCACTCCAGTGGGTATCAGCAGCAGCCAGCTTGTCTGGTCCCCCAGCAGGTGGAGGAAAATGACCACTGTGCTGAAACAGCGCCACAGCACTACAGACGCACAAAACACCACCGGTCACTATACCAGGATCAGCACCATCACCACCACCACAATGGCTCCCACCACAAGGAAACGCACCTGATCTTTTAGACATGCCGGCCATGGTCGTCTTCTTCCTCCAGAAGTTGAAGTCATTTTTAATAGCGAGGAACTCAAACAGAAGCTGGAAAATACCATATTGTGTGAGATAAAGCATGTAAAAATAAAAGTAGATTTATTTTAACTTTTGGTTTTAGTTAAGCATTCTGAATCCTGAATTCTGAAAAGAGCTTACAGTACATGAAGTATAGCTGAAAAGAGCTTACATTAAGAATAGCTGAAAAGAGTTACATTAAGAATAGCTGAAAAAAGCTTACATTAAGAATAGCTGCAAAAATGGTGAGAGCCAATATGTATCCGTTAGTGTCCGTAATCACACCTTTGATTTCATCAACCTGGTGCTCTGTAAATCCTGCAACACAAATTAGTTAGAAGTCAAATCAGTTAACAAAATAATTTCTCACACAATATTTCATTACATGCATCTTTATAACATATTATGCATGTATATATTAAATCACTTACCAAATTGTTTTAGGGAATACATTACATCTCTCAAATGGCTCCGCAATCTGAATTTCCTCAGAGAGATATTTTCGTAGGTCAACATTAAAGGGACCTCAGCTGTAGACTCATTTATCTCCTGTAAAGGGAAATAAAACATAAGCCATTTGTATATAAAATAATGAGCTTATGTAAAATGTGAAATGTGAGGTTACATACAATGACGTCCCTCCTTCTGATCTGTAACTCATCAACAACCATGAGGGGCAGATACATCTTCTTTTTCCCTTCTTCCACCCTGGAAAGAACCAAGAACAAGAAATGGACCAGGCATGAAATGGGTGTAAGACAGATTCCCTGAGGTCAGTAGTTCTGTAAAAACACCCCAAAGAAAGATAATATTCATATCTGACTGAAGCATCTGAATGAGAACAGATGGGACAGGGCCACGACACTGTAACTGACAGCTGCTCTCTGATTGGTAGGCTCTGGGTCTGTTCTAATTTGGACAAGGGCACACATATAAATGAAGTCTGCAACAATCTTCCAAACGAGAGAGGACCACCAGGGAAAAGGTACATTGTAGTCATTTAGTGGCAATGTTAGCAGATTAGCACAGCATATTTTCATTATCAATTAGCTCAGAATATTTGCTTAATTGTTTATACTATTACAACTATTAGACTCTGTTTGAAGGTCCACTCTTGTCTTGACCAGTGAGCTTCTGCACTAACCCCTTCACTCTGGTAGAGTGATGTCTACCCTGGTACTCACACTTTCAAATAGCGACGCACATCACTTGGCACAGCCCCTTTGCTGAAACTGAACGCCGCCATGATGCTGAGGCAGAGACGCGAGTGCCAGTGGGAGACAGGTGCAGTTGGCACAGAGCCAGGAGCTGGCTGCGGCAGCTCGTCCGTGTCCTGCAGACAACATGCATACAGCTGTAGCCAACTATGAACCCCAGAGGGCACATATCCACTCAGCCAATGGAATACATAGCTCATGAAAGGCTACTGGAAACACCAGACAGTTTCCAAATAATTTAGAAGCCGAACTTCACCTGTGCAGCATGGCCATTCAGGCTAGTGGTCATCTCAGGTGGATGCTGTGTTGTATGAGAGGTGAGTCTGGTCACATAGCTCACGTGCTGGCTATCCTCCCAGGGGGGGCCTCTGCCACTGTGCACATATATTACTGCAAATAGAGGTCCATTGCTTCGGGCTGCCTCTGGGAGTGACACATTCAATTTTCTTTAACAGAAAAGCACAGAATGTTAACATGTTTTGTGGCAGTTATAACACTACTGTCTCCTGGTTTCACACCAGGTTGTTCATTAGCCTAGGTATTCACATCATATGTCTGTTATTTGCAAATGAAGCAAGACCTGCAGGGCCAAATGGGAGATAACTGACCATTACCTCTCAAATTTAGTGAAGATATTAAACTCGTTTTCCTGATGGAGCAGTCTGTGTCCTTTTACATCGCTGGGATCTAATGTTGAGAAAATGCTGAGCTTTGGGAGGAAACATTAAGTCAAACTCGTGAAGAACTAGTCTGCAATAGGCTATTTTTTATTATAACACGCATGCAGGAGATGCTGTTGTCGTGACTCACCTGAGAGTTTTCAGCAACATATGGGGAAATGCAGCTGTCACTTCTGTTGGTGTCACAAGGTTTTGTATAAACAAATCCATAAAGAACCCAGCAGGTATGCAGTACATACACGACGAACACACCCACGACCACCTTAGTGACAGACGTGTTTGCATTGGCTCCTTTCGTGGTCTTAGAATAACAAGATGGAAACATATTGTAGGCGCAAAGTAATCGACCTCAAACCATGAAAAATACGATAACGGCATAGGCCTATATCCTACAAAATCTCAGCCTGATGCAGACCTAAAGAAAATGTCATTTTGCATACCCAGTGCAGGGGATGCTACATTGTATCAAAGGCTACAGTAGGCTACAGCCTATCACATCAGGTCGCAGCACGCTAGACCAATGCAGCACAGAAATAATCATGTGGCTCAGTATCGTCCAATAACGTGAACAGATTTTATCAACGCTGCTCTTACTGCATTTCAAAAATAAATCCTTTACATTCCATCGAGCAGAAGGAAAGAACATGTTTTTTTTTTATCTATTATGATGAATGGCCTATTTAGCCTACAATTGTGTAGGCTACTCATATGAAACAAATAATGGCTAATAGAAGAACATCGTGAAACACTGATTGAGGAAGCTACGTATGTTTTTATTCTATCTTGTTATCCCTCTTAAGTTTTTCCTCTTCAATTTAGCGGATGCATGTGCCGACAGCAGCAAATCAACATACACCCCATTGCATTGTGGTCTGGACCAGTGCATGCCAGCCTGCCTCAGATGTGAACGTTAGCTGGTGACATTATGTCCCGTTCAGCTTTGACGTAGTAACCTTTCCTCACAAGCATTGAATAGGCTTGCATCTAAAAGGACTTTACGGAAATCCCAACAACGAATCTGAAATGTTGACTCCACGGACACTGCCACACTGAACTTATATAGCATCATGCATGAAGTTTCTTTTATCGTTAGCATTTGAGCTAGCTCGGAGTAGTGGCAGGCTAAGTGGCTAAGTTATGTTTCTTTTCTACAGCAGGCTGGTTTGTAGGCTAGCAATGTGAAATTGCTTTAACAGTTAAATACCTTGGTAGCATAGCTATAAGGCGCGTAACCAATGTTTCACCAGTAGGCTAACGTTAAAACTTTTTGGCAAATCTATTAAAATTAGGGCTGCGTCCGGCTACAGCTGGAATCAACTGGTCATACTTGCTAACTAGTTACACATACTGTCTATGTAAACACCATGGACGTGTACCAACAAAAGTTAGATAAGTCCATATAACATCGGCAAAATGGAAGCATTCATGAGGTTTCTTTGCCGAGAAGGACTGCGAGGAGCACATCATGAGTTGAACGTTTTAGCTTGTTCAAGTTGTTTGCCTCTCCGAATTGTAAGAGGTTCAAGATCACCTTTCAGTTGTCCTAATGCGCATCACTGCACGTCAGCAACGAAATGTCAAGGGGGTCATATACTCAGTCAACAGTCAACATTATTACAGAAATTACATTTTAACAGTAAGTGTAGTGTTTGCTCATCTTATTATAGCTTGTTTACCTGGATCTCATCTGAATAAACCCAGTGTTAGAATGCTGTGATGTAGTAGGCCTGACAGTGATTTGTCTTGCAGCTGTGTCATGTCGCTTCAAAGTGTCAGAGGCTTCCCTGTCCAGTGTTGCTCCAGTTTTTGTTGTGGTATGTGCAGTAGTCTACAGTCCAATCTGAATACTAAGGCAGACAGAATTACAAGATGAATGAACTATGCAGCATTATTAACCAAAGTTACAGTGCACTGATAAGATGTATTTGACTTTTGATCTTTTGAATTTGTAGATGAAATTTGACAAAAATGGGAATGTCACCACATCTGGTAAGAAAGTATTGTATTTTGCCATTAAAAAATAACACACTGTGTCTATAAACCTGTTTGTCATCTGTCAACTCTTGTCATCTTTCTCCAGAGAAGAAGAAAACAGAGCTGTATCAGGAACTGGGTTTACCGGCCAGAGACCTGAGGTTCCAGCACCAGACAAGCATCAACACACGCAACAATAGTATCATCCTACAGATGGAGGTAACCCGTGTGTGTGTGTGTGTGTGTGTGTGTGTGTATGCATGCTATTGGTCCCCTGTGTCTGTTTTGTAAGTGTTGATTGTTGTATTATTATGTGTGTCATCCAGTGTTGTATGCTGTGATTTCCATGTTGGAACACCAATTTATATCTGGATACAGTCCAACTTGCTTTGACATTAGATAATATTCTGTAACATGTGTCACTTGCTAATGCCAAAGAGTTAAAACGTTATGCTCATGGTCATATGGTTACCTCCAATTTACTGACCTATTCTTTGGGTCCTCTTGAGTCCTGCGAAAACTGCTCAGACCTGCCAAGACATGAACAATATCTCTGGCACTAAGATGTTAGCAGCAGATTTAAATCCTGTATGTTAGAAAGAGCAGCCATAACAGATTTGACTCATCCCACAGATATCTTATCTGCTTGAGATTGGATTTTGAAGCCAGGGCAATTACCTTAAACTCCTTGTCATGTTACCCATAGTGTCTGGGAACTTAATGGTGCTGAAATAGGCCACTGCTTTTGGGCAATACCATTGCCATGAAGGAATGCACAAAAAAAGAGTAGGTGAGTTGCACATGCCACATTGGCATCCTCTCGAGTAGCTGTGTGTCACAGCAGAATACTTCCCCAATATTCCTCCTCCAACAATATCTCCGTGTGACATCACTACTACCTTGATGAGTGCTGCTGTTACGAGTGAATCTACGTTTTGTATGTTGTGTGTGCGGTCATGTCTTTGCTCATCCATGTTTATTTTGTTAGTCTGCCATTGGAAGGCTATGATACATGAATGTTGTTCATGCATAAGCGTTGAACTGTTGTGTTACTCAGTAATTAGCGGATTGAACTGGAAAGCATATTTCCTGCATACCGCTATATGCCCTTTTGCACTGTAGTTGCATTTCATAGAACATGCAGTTCGTAGAACTCCTTTTTTCTTGTATTTGGACAGCATGGAACTGGGGATTTTTGAGTTCCTAGAACTATTTGAGCTCCTACCGTGGGGCAGGGTCTTTTGCTTGCGCAGAGGAATCATGGCTGATGTACATGCCAACTTGGCCAATGCAGCCAAAGCGGCATTTTTAAAAATCTCTGTAAAACAATTCAGCTTCTGTTTAAATGTTGACATAAAAACTGCATGAGAAATCTGCAGAGACTGACACAACAAATGCTTTCTGGACAGATGAGAAGAAAGAGAATGAAAGCAAATGCTTCCTAATACAATGAGCTTGTAGTTTGTTAATACACTTCAGTAGCTAGCAGGTAAATAGCAATGCTGTTCGTTTCATTACTTTATGTTCATGTAAGTGTCATTTCAGTCATCTCGTTATGTCATCTCAGAGTCCCTACTGTGTGTGAATGTGAAGCGCTTTGAGTGTCTAGAAAAGCACTATATAAATTTAACGTGTTATGCAAACAGAAAAAAAAATCTAGTGTGTAGTTCTAGCCTCTCCATTTAGTAGTTAGTAGAATTGTGTTAGAACTTAGAACTGTTGAGTCCGAATGTGGCTTATGATCCTCTGTCTCTTACCTGATGTCTCATAATGAGTGGTGTCCCCAGTCTCTGAAGGCCATAGTGACGCTGGACTGGCTGCTGGTGCTGGACTTCCGAGGCACGGGGCTGGAGAAGTGGCTGGTGCTGGAGCTGGGCCCACAGCTGGCTGGAGACGGCACGCTGGTCACCTACTCCTTACCCTTTGAATTCCGAGCTCTGGAGGCCATCCTGCAGCACAGGGTAAGACCAGTTAAGAGATCGGCATCAGTATCAGTAAAGAATACATAATGGGCTTGTGGAGTTGAGTTCACACACATCTTTCTGTGCTTTATCATTCTGCATCATGCTGTCATTCTAGGTGTATAATAGCACAGTATTTTGTATGTATATGTATTAGGCCTATTTGTAATAATTATCTACAGTATGTGTGCTGAGTCTGAAGCACTATGGCATGGCATTTATTTGTGATGGCTGGTCTATAGGTGAACATTTTGCAGGCCAGGCTGAATGAGATGCAGCCTCAGATTATAGACTCTCTTGAGTCTCTGATGGATCCAAAAATCTTGTCTGCAGACCGCAGTAAGCTACACATGCTTCTGCTCAATAGCAAAGGGTAAGTATGTAAACTCATACTTCATTAAGACTTCCCGATTTACATGTGTTTATATGTGCATGGTATTGACACAACGTCTCAGATTAATGAAGCTGAGTTTTAATGATGTCAAATCTGTTATGGCTCTAAAATAGATTAAATATGACTAAAGTAAGACTTTAAAGACTAGAATACAATAAACAACTAAATAAGACTATAATAGACTAAAAGAAAAACAATATGGCTTATACAGCCTGCACATCTGGTGCTCAGGCCCTAATTACATGAGCAGCGAATTTCCAGCGGATGCACTAGGAAGTGTCAACAGCAAACTCCTGCTTTTTAACATGTTCAGTCTTTCAGAATTGGAGACCGACATCAAAGTATTCAAGGACAGTCTGCTTAAAATCCTGGATGAAGATGAACTCATCGAAGAGATGTGCCTGACCAAATGGACAGACCCCCGTGTGTTGTAAGTGAAGTACCTCCATGTACAGCGCCCTTCGCATTTATTGGCACCCCTGATAAAAAATTGAGTAAAAAGGGGTATAAAATTCATCGTTTGGCCATTTATCCGGGTTGCACAGTGAAAACAATGTAACCTTGAAGGGGGCAAATTTATGCAGAGAAACAAAAATGCCTCCTTAACCCATTCCCGCCGGATGCTGCACGACGCAACATTCTATCTCCCGCCGGATGCTGCACGACGCAACATTCTATCTCCCGCCGGATGCTGCACGACGCAACATTCTATCTCCCGCCGGATGCTGCACGATGCAACATTCTATCTCCCGCCGGATGCTGCATAGCGCAACATTGAATCTCCTGCTGGTTGCTGCGTAGCGCTGCATGCTTTTTATTTCATGTTTCTAGGTGCTACAGAGGCTTAGATATTACATTTTGGTAGACGTTGACAATTCTTAGTATTTTTTCAAAAAACCCTGAGGAAATAAGGTTATTTAGTCTAGAATGCCATAGGATTCTATAGGCGTTTTTAGCAGGCATTTTAGGAGTAAATGGGTTAAAGGGGAACTCCAGACGATTTGAACACGTAGCTCTGTTGTTTGTGGTCACGGAGTGCTGTCAGTAGCGAGAAAAACGGAGAAAAAAATAGTTACCTACACTGAGTTATGTTCCTGGTAGAGTTCGCACCTAGGCGGCTGAAATGGTGCAGGCTTTAAGTTGGCTGAATTAGCACAACTTTTATGCATTTCTTTCACATCTACAGCAGTCATATTCACTGTGTTCACTCGGAAGGAATCAGTTCACATGGCTAGGCACTTGTAATGACATCTCGAATGTGTTAAAATGCTAAAAGCACGTTTAAAGCCTGCCCCGTTTCAGCCGCCTGGGTGCGAACAGGAGCATAACTCGGTACAGGCAACATTGATTTTCTCTGTTGTTCTTGATACTGACAGCACTCCATGACCACAAACAACAGACCTACGTGTTGAAATCGACCGGAGTTCTCCTTTAAGAAATTAATATTTAAAAAAAAAAACACTTTTGCCAACTTTTGCCAATTTTTGCCAACTTTGGCCCTTTGCCAATAAAACTCACAATCTTCTTCTATGGAGTTGAAGAATACTGTACAAAGCAAGGGACCATTTCTCTTTACATAATTCCTAGATTTCTAGGTCCTCATTTCTCTTCCCTGTTTTTCTATGGGGTCCAGATCAGGGGACTGAAATGGTCATGGCACGACACTTTATTTTCTGCTCCGTAAGCTATTTTTGTGTGCATCTGGACATACATTTTGGTTCATTGACTTACTGGATGATCAAATCATGAGCCGCTTTGAGTGAGATTTTTATTGAAATTGTCAGGTTTATCTTGTAGTTCATGATACAATGCACCCTAATTACCTTTGGAATAAAAACAGTCCCACGATATCAAAGACCCTAGAATGATATATTTATCATTAGGCATGGGGTACTTTTCAGTATAGTCAATCTTCTACGTACGCCAAACCCACCTTGAGTGTTGCCAAAGAGCTCAATAGAAATCAATAGAACATGATTCCAGACAAAGTCCCAGTAGTATTCAAGAACTCCAGGCATACCCGTTTTCAGTCAGCTTTTCCAGGGGTGCCAATTAATGTGGAGGGTGCTGTATCTTATATGGTCACTCAAACAGGATTTAGTGAATAGGTATATACAGTAGATGTGTGTTTGTGTGTGCTGGCAGTGAGGAGAGCAGCCTGGGCATTGACCACGCAGAGGAGATGGAACTGCTGTTGGAGAACTACTACATGCAGGCAGAGGAACTGGGCAATAAGACTCGTGAGCTGAAAGGCCTGATTGATGACTCTGAGAGTGTCATCTTCATCAACCTCGACAGGTGAGTCTAGACATACATGAGAGAGAAAGTTTTAAATCAGTATAATCTAGCCAGGCATTAGCAGACATAATATAGACAGACATGGGCTTTTGCACCAGTGGCTGTTAAAATTAATTTCTTGCTGTTTCACCAGATGGTGGCAGTGTGACATGATTTGCGTGTTTAGCTATGTGCTGGTCATGAGACACCTTTGCTGTTTCAAGTCAAGGTGAAATGGTAGATTTGAGTTGTTCAGACAGTTTTGACCGTTAGAGAGTTAACTTAGCTATTACAGCAAAACTGTTGTGATGTGTTTTCGTCCTTCTTTTGGTGATGAGCTGCTGAGATACACTATGTGTGTCTTATTTGCATCTCATTTATTCAGAATCTAGTCTAATAGCCACTATCACAACACCAAGACATGGTATGTGGTGATAAAATGCTTGAAATGAAATGTGATTTGTGTGATTCATGAATATTTTTCTGTTGATGGTCCAAGTCACCGAAATGTGATGATGCGGCTGAACCTGCAGCTGACGATGGGCACCTTCTCCCTGTCCTTGTTTGGCCTAATTGGTGTGGCCTTTGGGATGAACTTGCAGTCCAACTTAGAAGAGGTCAGTTGGCTATACACGGCATGAAAGAACATCAGTAGGAGAGAGCGAAGCATTTTTTTCCTTTTTTTTTCTACTACTACAGATTAGACATCAAAACTGTGGAAATTTTGTGTGAATGAAAGACCTAAGTGTCTTGGGCTCATATTTTGTTCTCATTGTTTGAAAAGGGTTCCATACAGACAGTGCGGGAACAATTAATCAATTACCAAAATGGTTGACTATTAATTTAATCCACGATATTCGTGAGCCAACAGTGGGCGTCACCATGACACTTCTGTGTTCAGAAATCCGGTTATCTATTTTTGGCCGAAGCTACGTATATTGATTTTACTATGATGGTAGACAGTGCCTGACACATGATGAAAACCGAACAGGAGTAGGTTTTTACGAATAAGGTGGATAGTTGACAACTAATTGATGTATTGCTTAATTGTTGCACCCCTACAGAAACACTTGTTCTCATTTGATGATGACTCATTTGTACTTACCCTGCTCTCCTCCTGAGGGTGTATATGAGCTTAGAGCTGAACTGAATAGAGTTGTGGTACTCTCCACTAGTACAATATGTACCTCTGACAAACAGTCATTGTTTACAGAATGTATCCTGGAGTACCAATTCAATTTACTTTGAAATGCTATGAAAGGTCTCCAATGGTATCTCATCATCTAGTGACCATTGGTGTGTGTGTGTGTGTGTGTGTCTCTACAGGACCCACGTGTCTTCTGGATGGTGACAGGGATCATGTTCTTGGGCAGCGGGCTGATTTGGAGACGACTGCTCTCCTTCCTGGGACGACACCTGGAGCCATCCCCTCCACCCCCTGTGCGTAAGACACATTCTTGCACACACACACACACACACACACACACACATATTTTAAATGATTTTATTTGAATCCAAAAGACAAGCAATGAAAAATTAAAACAAGATCCAAATACTTTGGGAAAAGTCATTGACAAGAAGACAGGTCTACATGGCTTGCATACTTTTACCTGTCCTTCCATTTATAACACTTAACACTTAAGGACAAACACAACCTCTTTGTCTCCATATTTGCATTCTCCCTATGATGCTGGAGATGGAGCAAAACAGACACTGAGGATAACCAATAATATGCACACACACACACAATTAGCACAATTAGTCTCAGCCTGCATACCCAAACATTGGCACAGTCTGACCGATACCCGTTGTGCACAAAGCTAGCAGTTCTGTAGGGGTCCATCAGTAGTACTTGTCACTCTGTGTGTGCAGTGTTAGTCATGGGGTGTTTGTACACACATTTGGAAAATCTGCATGAATGTGTTTTCTTCACTGTGCTGAGTCGTTTATTAACACTGTCATTTATTAACACAGTCAACATTTAGCAAGCCAAACAGCTTCACTAGTTGACAAGTGATTAACTACAACATATCACTTACAGGAGAAGTGGTCATGCAAAGATGTTATGCATGTCTTTGTCAGGTACAATGACATGGACAAAGTCCACACCATATGCATGTTAAAATCTTTATTCTGACGAAAATAAATGAAATAAGCTATCAAAGTTAAATAGTTGCTCACCCTTCCTTATTCTCTAGAGTGGAGGTAATTATCCCCAGGCTCTTAGAATAGAAAGCAAGAGCAACAGCGAACGCTTGCCCCCTCATTACCTGTTCCTCAGCCCCTGTCTTAAGAACACTCTCACTGGGCCATCTGACCCTGGGGAGCAGAGGAGGGCATGCTGATCTCAACTGCTGTGGAACACGTGCCTATTGACACCCTTCTCCTTTGTAGATCCCCCCAGTATGGAAGAAGGGCCACATCACCTCCCTGAGAGGGACAGACGTGAAAGGAGGAGTCAGATGATGATGATGATTATGTCGAGAATGGCGATGGTGATGTTGATGATGTTGGCGATGAAAACACAAATCAGATACTCATGGAAAGGTGAATCATGTTGACAGTGTTTTGCATTCATGTCATTGAAGTTCAGCTTTTGTGCTTACATTTGAAATTTACATTTGGTAATGTAGGTTTGTGGTTTCAATTGTATTTATTTCTGTAAGTATACAAGCACATAACATTCTCTTGCCATGCCACCATCCTGTGGAGCTGAGAGCTGTCCCCAGCGCAGCACACTGGATATATTGATATAGTGCTGAAGATAGATACCTCTTTAAAACATTACCGTAATAGAGGATGACCTAATGTTCCCTTTGCGCTTATATACTTGAGTCTGACACACAGTTCCTGCACATTTGATATTTTTTGTAACCATGGGTGTAAGATGGTGTTTGAAACATGCTTTAGTTGTTTTATAACCACCACAGTGTATACCAAGCAGTTTGAAAGTTTGGTTTTGAATAAGACTGATCAAATTATACTTCTAATCATATTATGACTGTTGTATTATACAATAAAATTTAAGTCACAGAAGAATCTATTCTAAAGATGGTGTTTGACTACTTTCTAATATTTGGTTGGGCATAAATCCCATGTTATGGTGGTTCACAGCTCATTGGGTTGGATTTCAGGCACTGAATGTAGCCTAATGATCACCAGGGGGAGCCAAGGGACCAGATAAAATGTGAGGGTTTTTGGATGGCTAAATCACAAATCTACAAAACAAGATAAATAAAATAATAATGTTTGCATTTTATAATATAACGTGGGGTGTTCACTAAACGTCTACTATTGTATTGCTCTACTATCGAATTAGTTAGCCAACTGAGGGTAGTCTAATCTCAATAACTTTTTTACCTATCAACATGGACGATGCGTAATTGATGAAATCGTCATGCTTGTTCTGTTCAACAAGCCTCGAGTTGCCTCGAGTGCTGTCAGTGTCCAGAACTACAGTAATTATCCTGTTAGTTAACTTAGCTGCCCAGATAGTTTACACACGCTTACGAAGAGCAGAGCATCCTTTCCTAACCCCCCTCCCTCTGCTTCTTTATGGCCCAAGTACTTGTCAATCAAAGCATAGCCTTTCCCTCTGCTTCACCACGTATATCTGCATCTACCGTGTCACAGTGTTTTCACTGCTGCTTCCGACGATCAACGATGCGCACGGTCTGATATAAATTGCGAAGCGTCAGCGAGCTTGGCAAATTTTCAAGTACAGGAGGTTACAGGGACGTCGTGAGGAATAAGACTGGATAGCGAGGCAAGCGCGCTAAAACATTTTGAAGACTCATTTTGGACTTTCTGTGAAAGCGCAGCCACTGAGTTAATCAAGTGAAACAGACCTGTGAGGGTTATCATCATCACACTGACCGAGATTATACTAATAATGAAGCATATTTGGATACTCCTGGTTTGTTCCGCGCTGGTCTATTTTACGGGAGGAAAGGTAAGGTATTGTTGAAGCTTACGGTTGCCTGATGTCCTTTGTTTTATGGTAGGCTATCTTGAATGACTTGATGGCTCGTGTCTTTGTTATAGGATAGGTTAAAGTTTTTTAAGAAATATTAGCCTATATGTCAGAATGGTTATATATTATTAAATCATACTGCACAAATATTACAAAATATTAAATCATACTGGATCAATTATGCTGCTGGTTTATAAGTTAAATTAGACAAGACTAAAGACATGTCAGATTCGTGAGTAGGCTATTTGTGGGTGGAAGTGTAAAGTAGCCTACGTCTATTTTATACAAAATACACAAACGAATACCAAAATACAGACATGGATACAGCTCTGCTTTTGCCTTTGTAACTGAGTGCCCAACTTTCATTTGAGTTAACGTTACCAGAAAGGTTGCATTCCAGCGTCTGGGTTTAATGGAATCAACAGACTCCCCTCCTCGCTCCTGCAAATAAATTTAATTTTGAGTGGTTTCTGTGAAACCTGATTGTAGTCACGAGACACTGGTCATGATCTAACTGTAGTGCCATGGCCAACCCGCGTATTATGGTTAATGTGGCTAAAATGAATGACTCACCATTCACAAGGCAATTTTCAAACTCCATTATGTCATAGAAACCACAGTCTCTGCTTGCTTGCTTGGTGCTTGTGCAAACTCCCGAACCATCACGTGTTGTCAGTTCCACATGCATCCTTCTCTTCCCTTGGATACAAAGCATACCCCTGTCTTCCAAGCCTCCATACCAACAACCACAAAGAATAACATCTCTCACCTCCAAACCTAAGCGCTGTTTTTTCTTGATGTAAAAATAGATGATGCCATTGTTTGGTGTCAACTGTTTTGTTGTTTTGCAAAAAGGTCAGTCACCACTGAGTTCAACCAAAATATTGTCCAGAAAGCTGTTGTCAAGCAAACATTAGGTTGGCATTTGGTAGTAGGCTGATTGGTGAGCATTTTACTGTGGTTACTTAGCTTGTGTTGTTGTGTTGAGCTTGTGAACAATGCAGGGCATTGGCCAGTACACCTTCAACAGTTGAAAATGACTCACAGAGTAGCCTCCAGTAGTTGCTATTGTCTACTTTACAGATCATATTTACAGATCAGGCACATCTATGTGTGAAGTACTCTGCACTCTCATTTCTGTCCAGAGATGAAGCACACAACTCTGGGATCTCTAGACAAGTGATGTCTCTGGGCCCCTCTCTCATATCCCTCATCACACACAGCTATTTTTTTTAAAGAAATAATTGAGCCAACATCAATGGACACATGAATCTATGGTTATTACACAAGTCAATAATGAACTGTTTCCTTTTATTAGGTCTATTGCCAGCCTAGTAATAATAATATGTGATGTGGTTATGACTTTTGAACGGTCACCACATTCCAATTCTCTTTCCCAACACAGGATCCAATCCTCTTTCCCAAAACAGTTGCTTTAGTATGATTTGCATGGTTTGCATATTGTCTTTGAACTATGCTCATTAAAGATAAGGTGACATTATTTTATTCACATTTTACAAAACCCCCAACTTTCTCAGAATTTGGGTTGTAGCCTAATCAGTCTTACAGTTATTGAATAGATGTCTAACCTTGATGCAGGGTAGTTATTTTAATATAGGCATATTTTCAAAATGGTATTTTTAGCCTTGATTATGGGTGTGACCAAGGTATCATTTGACAGTTTATTTAGCTGGCTGCTCTCAGTTTATTTCTAACATGAATAATGGAGAGAACCATTGCAATAGTTAATGTAGCCAGCAACATGACTTATGGGGCTAAACTGTGTTGTGTAGTTAATGTAGCCAGCAACATGACTTATGGGGCTATGTGTTGTGTAGTTAATGTAGCCAGCAACATGACTTATGGGGCTATGTGTTGTGTAGTTAATGTAGCCAGCAACATGACTTATGGGGCTAAACTGTGTTCTGTGCTCGCCTGTCTTTGGAGAGAATTTAGAGAGCTTCCGGTACTTTTGCATGTTAACTTCAACTGAATTAGTCAACAAATTCACATTTAGTTATAACATGAAAAAAATCCAGCTTTTTGAGCCCTGGGACGTCAGTTCCACCCCCTCCCCCAAACACACACACACACACACACACACACACACACGCACCAACACCCATGTGTCTGTCTGGGATAAAGCCTAAACAAGGAAGCTAGGGGACACTGCAGTGTTTCCCAGAGAATTGAATTCCATTTGTGGTGGTTGGTTTGCAGAATTAACTTGAATGCAACAGTTTTTTAACAAATGTGCACAGTGTGGTTATGATGCTAACCAGATTTAAGCACAATTTAGTACAACCTGGAAAATCATTGTGTGGTGGTCAATGTTGATATTGTGGTGGGCCGCCACAAATAAGTCAATGTATGGGAAACACTGCTTTGTCTTTCAGGACTGGCTGATCATTGAATCATTTAAACATTGAAACTTGTTGTAAGTGCCTGTTTATTTAGGACTTTCCCAGGATTACAGTATATGGGTTGGTCAAACTGTAAAACTGAATGAAGGGCTTTGGCAGATGGAAAATGATGGATATGTAAAACTTTGTCCCAGAGTTAACATTTCATATGTAATGTTTTCATATATAAAAGGACAACTACTTTCTTTGACCAGAATTTTTTTGTCAGACCTTGTCTAACTTTTGGGGTTGGAAAGCTTGTGGATCTTCCTTACTTGCAGTTCTTGCAGAACATCTTAGGAACTCATTGGTCACCTCACGGTTTAGAATGGTTGGGATTGCCATTAGATGTGGCTGGTTGCTCCAAGTGATGTGATAAACAGGCTTGCTGGACTGGGACAGGACTGCACAGGTGACACCATGAGCCTGTGATTAGATTGCACATCAGCCACCGTCTGGCCCACAAGAGCATACAGGTCTGAGTAGACCCAGGTGGACAGCCAGAAGAAAACTATAATTGGAAATTTGTGGAAAAATATTCTGTAATCCTACACTACCATTGACACTGTTGCGTACAAATGACTAAAACAGTTTAAAACAGTATGGCTGTGACATAATTAAGTTATGACTGTCATTGTCCATTATTGTATTATTCAGACAGTTTTTGTCTTTTTCAGACAGTTAGTTAGACACCTGGTTCGGGGAAAAAGACCAGGAATGGTCATAAACATCTGTGATATCACCTGTAAAATCTATTTCTCTTTCATTCGTTAATGAGCATAGCAAATGGAAAGTGAGTGGGAGAGAGGGGTTGGTGGCGTGCTTGACTATCTTTGTGGGAGTGAGTATGTGATGGGAGAGGCCAGGTTCTGCTTTCTGCATCAACCACTCTTTCACATTCATGAAAGAGGAATTTAGCATGGAGCCTGTAGGTGAGAGGGGGTGGGGAGGCTGAACCCTTGCCTTCCACCCTAGCCACGGCGAAGCCCACAACAACAGAGAGGCCAGTGTCCAGTGTTCCTCAGGCTTATCAAAACAAAGTTTGTCTCCTTTACCTTACTGTGTAGGCATTGGGAGGTATCTTAGCTTGTTGTAATACTTGTTCATTTGATAGGTTCACATTACATATGGACACTGATGTAATGAATACATTCATGAATTGGAACAGTAATCTCATTTAAGGGCTGTGCCACACCATGGTTGAGATTTGGCCCAGATGAACAGGTTATGATGCTATATGGGCTTTGCCTGGAAGATGAGACCACATCAGTCTCACAGGGCCAAACAGTTGAGCCAGACATTTTGTTTGTAGTTGGTCACCCATCACTGATATTTAAATAGATTTCATATACAGCTGTCTCCAAACATAATTATAGGTTGTTTAGAAGACCCCTTGCTGCTCCCCTAAACGGCCTATTTAATCTATTTAAAACTGGTTTAAAAAGGGACTCCGAGAAAGTTGCTTACTGTTAATTCAGAAGAAAACATCTGCTGAGCAGTGTGTACTGAATGTGACCTTGAACTTCTGCTGTGTGTGTTTCTGTACAACTGGTGTCATGTATGTGTGCTCTGGATGGTCATGTGGTGATCAGCAGTCCGACCTGGACATGCAGTTCTAACTCAGTCCCACGTCCTTATTCAGATCCACATCTACATACTTTGTACATTCATACCTATGTGTTTTTTTTTCCATGTCTTTCTGTATATTTAAATATATATTTCTCCCAGAATATACATTTTCCTAAGTCTGTTCTATCCCCAAGTATGCTTTTTCTCCGTACAGTCCGTCCCCAGAGGAGATTAATTGTACTACAAACAAAACCTATATTGACCATTTGCTCACTCGTATGTTATGCAAGTCTGTTGACAGTGTGCGAAGCCCAGGCTGTAGACAGAACCCCTGTGGGTGGACTGGGCTGACGTCTCTGTCCCCTGCCTTGCATAAACCCCCATATATGGACGGCTTTGCTTTTCCTCAGGAAATGGGGCCGTCCAGGCCAGATGGTTTTTGTATATAGCACAGCTGTGCATGTTTCCTCTCAGCAGCGCTCATTGTTGACCATATCTCAGTCGAGATAAGACACAACGAGCCCGGCTGGCCAGCCTGCCTGCACACCTCGGCTCTGCTCTCGGAGATGGAAGGCTGCTGTGTGTTTCCGCAGCAGCCCCACAAGCACCACTCTGTCAAGGGGGATTCCGTGCTCTGTCCACTCACTTCCTGTACAGGGACAGTCAGTACCTTTCAGTCAATAAGGCTTTCAGGTGCTGAGGCCTGTACTATCTATGTCATTAAGAAACGATGAATGTCTCTCATACTAATTTACTTTGTTTCGTTTGCTATCATTATATATTTAATATCTATTGTAGGTTTATCATTTTTCAGGTTTATCATTTTTCAAGTGAAACTACTTCAATAGTGTTTGGTGTATCACAGGAACCTGTCATTTGTGACACTCATATTTAAAAACAAAAACAAAGCTGTTTAACTCCCTGACTACACTTAAAATGGAATGAGTGGGTTCAAACACACTCACTGAACAGTCCACCAGTGTTTGGTGTGCCAGTCCATCTTTACATTCTTTCTGCCAAATTACTCCGCTCTATTCAAACCCGAGATTAGCCCATATCTCACTAATGTGTTTTCCAGAATTGAGGGGAAAATAGTGTTCTGGCCACTTTGCAGTAGCCACTCCAGTACACATGGAAAACAATTGAATGTAGGTGTGCTTAGACTCCACCGATGAGAGAGATGTGTGAACAAGCTGCAGTCAAATTCAGAGGTGCAGTATGTAAAAAGATTTTCAGGACCACTTGGAGGAAATGGACACTCAACTTTGAGTTTAAGCCTTGTGCTCACATGCACAGCTATGGGTGTAGCGGAGAGCCATTTGGACACGTTCTTGTAACATCAATAGTCTCTAGTGATCACTGGTTAGAGTTGGGCTCCAGTGTCTAGTGCGCATAGCATGGCCTTGGGGGCTACCTATTGAAGTCCTTCATCTCTGGTGAAGAGGAATGGAGATGGAGATGTTTGCAGAGAAGGAAGTGCCCTGAACCGGTGATGTGTTTAAGAATGGTTTTTTTTCATGCAATAGTTGGAAACACATGGTCTCCAAAATTAACCATAATGCAGTTTTTATATAAGAATATTAGTTTGTTTAGATTAACTCCTCACCTGCCAAGCAGGCCATGTCCAATGTTTGGGTCAAAAGGAGTAATACTGCACCTAATACTACACCAATGATCCAAAAATAACCATATAGGTCCTTATGCTTGATCACATGACAGACAGAAACATGGAACCGAGCTGCAGATTTGCCATTAAGGGTTTAAAAACACAAGCTGCCATAAGGGCCTCAACGTTTGGGTGTGGTCTGCTTAGCAGGTTAGGGGCCAATCTGAAATTCTTATGAATCGTCTTTCATATATGTTGAAAAAGTTGCCTGATTCTGAGAAGTTGAACGTGCACACAGAATTCACAATGACTATGGAGGGGGAGGAAAATTGGAACGTTCTGCAAAATTTTAGCCTAAGAAAAAAAACTGTCAGTGCTTATTTATACTTTTGATCTGATGCAAGTCACATCCTATGATGCCGATCAAACCTCATCATTGACATCAAAGATAAATTTACAGGGAGGTATTTCACAGTCAGTATTACTTGAAGTTTGAACTGTTTTAGTACAAACATGGTTGTCCCTTTTTCTCATGCTCTGCTAAAATTATACCTCCAATCCAATCCAAAATAATCAACACACGGTTTGGCAGTTCCTTCCACCATTCTGTCCTGAGACTTTGACTGCTTATTACACTTTTCTTGAGAAACATAAGTTGGCAGTGTGACCAGTGTCCAAACCCTGGGGGGATGGGGGCATGCTAGTTCATGTCTACAATATGCCATGCAGAGATGGAGTTTGATCTGATATAGATGTAGATTTCTTATCCTATACTAAGCTGCTATGTCTACCCACGCAGTGTTACCACAACACTATGTATATATCTTCCTCTCCCGTCTCTTTCTTGTGCTGCATGACATTTGCCCTTTATCAGACCAAAAGCTTGTCTGGAATTCAAGACTTATTGTCGAGCCAAGATCTTTTCTTCCAGGGCCAAATATTTGTGGGTTTGAGGTTTAGCAAATGTTTGCGACGTTCAACAGGTCAAGGAAGTGTCCTTCACAGAGTTGAACTCCTATGCAAGTTGTTATTTCAGTTGCTTTATGTGACAAGGGATGTAAATCTAAAAGTTTATCAAGCATCATCAAAATACCTCTGTCACTCATTGGCGAAGTAAGTAAAAGTTCTGACACTGCAGCACGGCCTGTGAAAGGTCTTTGTAGAGAGGTCTAGAGCTAGGAAGCATACCATACATGCTTTTTACTGCAACACATAGGTTATGGAGGATCCAGCTGTAAATCTCAGGGCCGTTATGCTTCCTAAGGGAGCGTGATTGGCGAGACGCCAGCACAACAGCAGGAGGGATAGGCATTAGGATAAGCATGTGCTGATAGTGAAAACAAGCTTTCTTAGAATAGCTTCTAAACCCAAGATTCAGACGCATATATACACACACCCATACACATCCACACACACACACACACACACACACACACACACACACAGAGTGTTTATCATCTGTGTTGATGTCCAGTGCGTGGTTTTTTTGGATTCTGTGGCATCTTTCAGACACGGAAGGCTCTTGCTATGACGACAGACATTTTTCTGGTTTGAGAGCCAAAAATGTATTTATTTTCTTTTGGTTCCTTCCAAGCTGACAATTCCTTAAGCGTGAGGTGAGGTAAGACTGCAGTGACCAGTCTGAGCCAAGTCAGCCCCTTCACCCTGACCAGCGCTGCACCTGTATTTGTGGAAGCATATTAAGAATAGCAGACATGCCAGTGGTCTGAATGGGCTGCACTTACCGGCGTCTATTGCTCAGCAGCACATTTGAGACTGTGTGTGTGTGTGTGTGTGTGTGTGTGTGTGTGTGTGTGTATACACGTGCATGTGCTTGTGTGTTCATGGATATATTGTGCGTACATTTTTGCTGCTGGATTAGCTCTGCATCATCCATAATTCGGTTTGTCATCCCAAACATCTGGACTCCCTTGACGTATTGTAAATAATTTGGTATGCTGAAGGATTGACAAAATGGCTTATGTTGTAAAATATGCCTGATGTTCTATACTACATAAATAGTTTCACCACGTAATAGTTATGTCCCAAAGAACACAATGTGAAGCAGCATGTAACTGTCAGTGAACTGTCAGTGAACTGTCACTGTAAATCCATGTTTCAAATAACCTTCAGCCCAAGTTCAGTCTCAAGCCCTCAGTGGAATATACCTCCTTCCTGTTTTTCTGATCTCTGGACATGTTGCCTTTGTCAACTGGACACTATTACAGTAGCACTAAATATGTCTGCTCACGCCAGTCAGTGGTGTGAACAGCCCAGGCCCCCATGGGGCTGCCCCGACCTGTGCCTGAGTCTAATGGGAGACAGCAGGCAGACCGCTGGGTTTGGGGAATTACTGAGTAATCGGCATTGTTAGCCTGAGCTCAGCCTTCCTCCTTCATTTTCCACTAGATGTGGCAGTGCGCGAGTCATGGAGTGCTGTCTGTCTGTGGGAAATGGGAGACGCAGACTACAGGGCCACGGCTGGGGGAACGCACAGGAAATAGACTGGCCTCTTTCATATTGAGATGACATTAGATGCAGTCGGCTCAGTGGATCGCCTGGAATGTGTGAAGAGGCAGCTCATGGTGGAATAATTGTATTACTTCAGCTTCAGGGTGTGAGGGTCTGGATGAGATGGGCTTCACCAACCAAGTGTTTCAAAGATGCAGTCCAGTGGGCCAAAATTGAAAAGGCCCACTTTAGTAGCTTTGGATTAATTACACCACATTTACTTGAAGTAGTTTTGGACTACTAAGTGGCCTGTGTATCCCAGCCTGGACAACAAGTCCAGCCGTAGTGTCAATCTTTGTGAAGAAGAATGGGCCAGAGTTTTCTTCCACCTGTGCTTTGAGAGGTAGTGATAACCCTCGAGACCAGACCGACTCAAAGAACAGGCTGTGCTGTGCTCTCCACTGATTGATATCTGCTTGAAGACTTACTAGACGCAGTGATGCTGCAGATAAGGCACTTAAAAAGACAATGCTTGGCTATGGTTGGTGTTGGAAGAAAAATAATATCATTCTGGTGTCAGAATGGGACCATGCACAGATTCGCCTGACTGGTTCCACTGCAGCAGTACTTCCACAGCTTTACCAAGGGCATCTCAGTAGGAGATGGATGCTGCAGTGTGTACACATGATCATTGGCTACACTGCTGATATAATATACTGCCTTTATGGTGAATTATAGTGAAGCGTTTGAAAGTAAAAGTACATTTTTAAAAAGTACTAAAAGTACTATTTCAGCTATTAACTATTTCAATGTACAAGTTCATATAAAAATCATTTTTTTTAGACAAGGCCTTTGCTGATACCATTTAAAAGTCGTGACTGTCTCATTCTAAGAGTCCAGGTGAACAGAGTACGCTTCGAGGCCGATGTATTTCCCATACAGGTGCTGAAAATGTCCGTGCCTGTACGTCATGTGCAGGACACATGAAAAGCTGTTGTTTCAGTGGTGGTGCACCTCTAGGTTTTGACAGGTGAGCCGACTGGAAGGGTGGGGGTGGGGGTGGGGTGTGGACAGGGGCCGGGGTTGTGTGAGGGTGTGTGGTGCTGGCACATCCAGGGAGAGGGCGGTCTCAGAGCTGCACACAATGGCAGGCCTGTGTCCTCGTGGCTCAGGTCCATCCCAGGAATGCACTCCTCGGATCACCTACAAACACACACATCTCCGCCTTCAGCACACCCAAAGAGAGCACACACACAGTTAGAGGAGAGAGAGAGAGAGAGTGTGTGTGTGTGTGTGTGTGTGTGTGTGTGTGTGTGTGTGTGTGTGTGTGTGTGTGTGTGTGTGTGTGTGTGTGAGCTGTGCATCCATGGTTAGAGTGTGCATCAGTTGAAACCCATTCCCCATTCTGACCTTCTCTCCCCTGTTTCTGTTTTTCTGATTTGGGCTTGGCCAGGCACTCTAAACAAGGTTGGATTCTACCACCTCAAAACTTGCATCTTTTCACTAAGAATAAGTGATGTTGCAAGCTACAAGTGGCAATATATTAAGTTACAGTTTTCTCAGTCGCTTTGGTGGATTTCTTCCAATCTTCCAATCTACAACAGCACATGCTTTAGCACATCCATCCAACTGATTATGTTCAAATGTCTGCTGTTGTTTACATTTTCATTTGCTACTGTCATGTTGGTCAAAATGCAGTGTTCTAGTTCCGTGCTGAATAGTCCTACCCTATAAAACAAATAGGCCTTTCAACACAATCTAGCCATTACATGCAGAAATGAAGTGGTGTTACCTATCTTTTACTATACATTTATTTGCTTTCCTTTGCACAATCTTGCAAAAGGTTTTGCTTTCTTTACACTATAATAATGTTTGTCAACAAATTGTAGTACGAACAGTACAGTAAAAATGTTGAAACATATCCAGTCCCTACAAATCAATCCCCCCACAAAATAACATGTAACTTTGCAGCTTTTATATAAATAGCTATGTCACACAGAAAAAAGTACTTCCTTGTCGATTTTTCATTAGGAAAAGTTACAGTTACAAGTTACAGAGTAAACGGTCATATTGACAATGTGACGAAGCAATCTGATTACCTTGACCATGACCAATGACATAAGGACTTGTCATTCTGATTGCACTGACCGTTTCATTGGCATAAATACTTGCTTTGAGACATAAACTAAGCATTTTGAGCAAAATACACGCTTTTGCAGGTAACCCACTATGTGGTGCAGTAAGTTTGCGCTATTTATTGCGCTAACTATTTTGAGAAATGCACTAACTGTTGTGGAAACGTTAATGATGATTCGAGAAATGTACCAAAGCGACTGAGAAAATCTGCAATATAACTAATACACAACCACAATACCACAATGATGATGTGGTGTGTTATCGCAAAAAAAGGCATAGTTGGACTATGGACAGTATGTTGATACCCCCGCCCCCCCCTCCATGATGCCCAGTGGGGAGACCAGTGGCAGGCAGCTCGGTGTGCTGCGAGATCCTTCAGCTCCCCATGGAGGCCTGCCATTCAGCACAAGGCTGTGGAGATTCTGTAACATTGCATTTCACTCTGTGTTTTATGCTCCCTCAGCCCCACACATGCTATTTATATTCAGCTCATGGAGTAGGCAGTTGCCCCTGGGAAGCCTTTAGAAGATGTGGAAATATGTTTCTTTGGTGCTCAATAGATACATAAAATCGTTTATTATTCATAATGGGGATCTGTGTATT
Source organism: Alosa alosa (assembly GCF_017589495.1). Taxonomy (NCBI): domain Eukaryota; kingdom Metazoa; phylum Chordata; class Actinopteri; order Clupeiformes; family Clupeidae; genus Alosa; species Alosa alosa. The sequence goes on along the minus strand of NC_063201.1, from coordinate 31,009,330 downwards.
CTTAGTGCTTTGTCATTTTGTGTGTGTGTGTGTGTGTGTGTGTGTGTGTGTGTGTGTGTGTGTGTGTGTTAGTGTTACAGATATGTGTGTTTGTGTGTTTGTCGTTGTATTTGTGTGATGAATGACATGCATCATGGCTCTGTCTGAGAAGGAGGAGATTCTCCAGACACACTCAGCTGTCAAATACTTACCGGTACAATCACACACACACACACACACACACACACACATGTGCGCACGCTCACACACACACGTGCACAGTGTACACACATTTACACACACACACACACACACACACATACACAGAGAGAGAGAGAGAGAGAGAGAGAGAGAGAGAGAAGGCTTAAATGGCTTTATTTAAACATCTCTCTCCTTTCAGCCTGGGCCCTGTATTGTGCCGGTTTAATCATCTTTCTCCCTCAGTGCGTCTGAAAGGCAGGGTGACTGGCCTCATGTTATTGTGCGTTCCCTGCCCTCTTTGAAGCCAGACTCTTTGGCTTTTCTCTTCTTAGACCCTGTTTATCTGTCGCTCTTTTCACACTACCCAAGCAAAGTCTGGAAAATGGCACTCATGTCTTTAGTGTCAATGTTTATTTGTTGAGTGAATACACAGAGAATCAAGGATGGACACACACACACACACACACACACACACACACACACACACACACACACACACACACACACACATAGACAGTGTGTCAGCTGTCTGGCTATTAGCAGCAGCAGTACAAAGCAGAGCAGGAAGAGGGGTCATAGTTTAAGAAAAACAGACATGGCAGCCTGTGTCATCCTCCAAAACACTATCAGTCATCAGTGATGATGGGGGCTGCCCCACAGCTCTTCCATACGCACTCCTACAGTGTAAAGCAGGTACATTTCCTCATGGATGAACACTCGTACATTTTGAAATGTGGAGTGTAAATGTTTTGAGAGGGGGCTCCTTGTCTGGGAAGGAGACTTTTGTTTTGAAGGAGAAAGTCAAACATTCCTCTCTTTCTCAGCTGTTTCTAGGGAAACGATGGTGTGGAGCTGAACGTCTTATTTTTGTTTGTGTGCCATAGAAGAGTGGGCTTCCTGCGCACCACCAAACCTCCCTAGCTTGTATTGTACTTTTGCCTATATGATAACATCCAAATAGTTAATGGCTATCAATAGTTAAAGCAACACTATGTAGTTATTTTACCTTGAAATAACAGCTTCAAACGTATCACTCTACACTTCTGACTTCTGACATTGCCAATGTGCCCCCGATATGCCTGGCATTGCACTGTGTAACATTGTTGTGATGGGTAGGAGCATGGGCCTTTTTGTCGGCTTTAGCCCCTTAGCATTAAATGGATATCCAGTACCTCGAAAATTGATGAAAAGGGAAATTGCTACAGTGTTCTTTTAATTATCCCTTGTAAGCTGAGAGAACTTTGGCTGTGGAATCAGTGGCACGGTAAAGCTGTTGAGTGGCTTTGGGCCTGCCTGCTTACTTTTGAGCGGGTAAATGGCAGAACAGTCTACCTTAGGGCCTGTAATGAAAAACACTGCCCTGTTCAGCCATGTGAATAATCTACACTGTTGTGCTTCCAGGTCAGAGCACAGTCTCCTTCCACTGTGGATGACCTGTACCTGGAAGACCAGGCGTCTGGCGATTTCCCTGTAGACGACGATGACTTCAACTCTGGCTCGGGATCGGGTAAGAGTTACACACACACACACACACACACTCCTGACTAAATCTTTCAGTGGAAAAACCTGGAAAGACTGCTTTGGGTGTAATAGTCCTATCATGTTATATTCTGCTATTGCTTTAACTTAGAACCAGATTGCTATGCATGTGGCCAAATGCATGACATCATGGGAAGCACTTCCAAGATGAACAAACTGGGTCAGGCGGAGCAATCGTCTCTGCCACGTGTGAATTCAGCCTCACATGTTGCTGGATACAGTCTGTTTGTTTTTACAGTAAAAGTGCAATGGATCATGAATGTCATTTTACAGTCAGTGGCGCTGAACATATGCCACATGTTATTTCTGGACATGTGAGTATAGCAGAGCTGGAGAGACCTCAGATGTGGCTCTCGCTCACACACCTGGCTCTCAGGGTCCCATAACGAGACGGATGTGTCCAGGACCGCTGCACTCTGAACTGCTTCTGGCATGTTGCTTAAAACCAAACCATGTTGTCTCACTGCAGAGACTTGCTTGTTCATCATGCCAGTCAGAGTTCTGAAGTCCTACACCTGAAGTGTGGGCTGGTGTGCTGTTAGTCAGGTTCACCTAAGGGTTATCATGAGAAAGGAATAAAATGTGCTTTTAAAAAGCTTTGTTTTTCTTATTGGTCTATCAAACTCTAAAGACCTCCCATGCTCTCACCATACAGCGGTGAGGTTATGCTGCTGACTGTGAAAGGAATTTTCTCTGTTATTCGATAAGTTTCCGGCGTTTTGCCTTTGGCCTCTCTAAGTTTACTGCCATTTCTCTCATGGTATCGGATTTGCTTGGAGATTGCTGGTTCTGCTGTGGTCCTTTTGGCTGTGGTTTGAGTTCGCTGGCTGGTCCGTCTGCTATTGGCTCTTCTTGTCTTTTATTCCCTGAACTGAAAAAGCCATGGGTTGTGCTTTGACGTATCTTGCTGCACAGTGATACTATTGGCTGTACCCTGTGCTGAGTTTCACTACTCTGCTGTTACAGCTTGGAGGATTTCTTTTATATGCTGTAAGGGTTTTGTCTGTGAAGTAGCTGGCTTTGTTGTCAGGTCACTGGTCTTGTGTTGAGACTGTTGGTCATGCTGTGAGCACACTAGCTGTGCGCTGGGGCTTCTCCCGCTGCTGCCAGACAACAGGGACGACCATGTGAGGAGCAGACAGATGTTTGTCTTGCGGTCGCGTGCGGTCAGCCAAGACCAGTACAGTCGGCCAACAGATGTCTGCTGGAGAGCTCCTCTATTATTTATGGAACTTTATTACATTCCTCACCTCAGTCTGTTACAGTATGCAGGCTGAGCTTGTTGCTATACACACACACACACACATACCTAGGAAGGGTACATATATGCACTGCACACACACACACACACCCTCACACACATACTCAACTGTTAGAGCAAGGGGATGATAATATGATATGATAAGTTTATGGCCAGCTAGCATATATGTTGATGAAAATGTGTCATCTATGCCCTCTAAATGAATACATGTCAAATACACACACAAACACACCATAGACCAATATGGTCAGGCATTGTATACAATGGTGCTGAAATGGTTTTCTAGGTGCAAGTTTAATATGTAGCTGTTCCTGACTATATGGGCCATTCTACCGAATTGGTGCAAATTCACACTTCAAAACTTTTTGAGAAAAGTGTGTTTTTTCCTGAAAGCTTTGTAGTCATTAACATAGTAGAACATCTAAAGAACACTATTCTACTGATTGGACACTTTAGTTTCCTACTGTGTTTTATACAGTTTCAAATGTTTTCTCTCTCCCCAAAATGTGTCACTACGAAACGCAACAACATTTGATATAAAAATTAGTTTTTAAATGCCTATTCTGATTTCCTTTGCATTCACCTTATAAATATATATTTTTAAAATTTTTTAAAGACAATTTCATGGTTATATTGATTAAAAGTATAATTTTAACAAAACCATAAGGGTGGTTCATCGAATTAAATGCATTTTGAAAGCAATATTTCTCTGTAAATGCCATACATGCACTGATACAGATTTAAAATTCAAGGATTCATTAGTTTAAATTTTTATCTAACTAAATAAAATTATGTCATTTTTTTCTGATAACAAAACATATTTTATTTTTCCAGAATATTATGTGTTTCAGTCGTGACCTCAAATGTTCGGTAGTGACAGTAATGTTTCGGTAGTGACGACCATATTTCACTGTCCATATTTTGTGTAAAAAAAGTAATTAGTTAGTCAAAAATGGTTGGCATTATGCAGCCAAAACATACAGCACAAAGAGGACCTAAAGCAACACCACATAAAAGCACTTTGCACTGACAGTGCAGCTGAAGAGCTGGCGGATAGTTCAGACCTTGAAGGGATGCAAGATTCTGTGTTGATTTTCACATCTCTTGAGAAAAAGATGACACAATGTGCTCTGTTTCAGAAACAGAAACTTTTATTTGTGTTATAATAAACAGTATATCAAAAGGATGGAGAAAAGGTCATATTTAACACAACTGACGCCTAACAATATTACTGTAATGTTCATCATGTAAATGGAATTATCAAACATTTTATTTTGAGATCTCATTTTAATGTCCATGTTTAAACATTCCGACATCCAAACTATTTCTTTGATCTCAGATATGCTACAATTGAACAATGTCAACACAATTGTGATTTTTAGTAACTCATTTTGTTATCTTCAGAACCACTCATTTAAATCTTCAGAACAATACAAACATGTACAGTATGTCCATATAAAACTTCAGGCCCACAGTATAAACTACAGAATTTGATTTGTGTGCACCCATGTCCACCTGTAACGTTGGTGTACACATATGGGCCTGTTTTTCCATTACACATTCTAACTTCTCTAAACCTCCTTAACTGATTCTCTTGTTGCTGAGTTTGTCTAAGTAAACTTTAGGTACATTTTAGTTAGGTTGAATACATTTTCATATAAAAGAAATATACAGAACTGCATGTGTGTGTGTGTGTGTGTGTGTGTGTGTGTGTGTGTGTGTGCGTGCGCGCGTCTATCCGTTATATATGGGTGGGCGTTGTGTGCCTGTGTGAAACTTGTTTACATCAATTGGAGGATACTTTGTCTCTTCTCATTTCAACTTTTCCAAGACTGCTTCAAAAACAGCAGGGTTAACCTGGACATGCCTGCTGTTTATCTTTTCTGGAGGGAGATTAATGTCATGGCGTTGTCTTGTGTGTACCAAATTTTGTCCTCAATCAATGGCCAAAAAATTTGTTTTGTCCAGCACTGCACATAACTTTGACCTCAACTGCACCTGATAACAAATAAATACATTTTAACTGTTATGTAAAATTATACCACCTATGGAAGACATAAGCAACATTAAAAATGTAGTGTTTGGTATGAACATCTTCTCACCTTCATCCACATCCTCAATTATACCAGGATATGGATCATTTTCGTAGATGACAATGCACCATTTCCCTTTGAGGTCTTCTGTGATTTCATCTAGTGGGCAGAGAGGACCACGTCCAGAGGTGCCTTCTATGATTTGTGGCTCTATAGAGCCTACTGTCTGTGGTGCCAAGTCAACCGCCTTTGGCTGGAAACATCCACAGACACCTTCTCTCTCACAGAAGCAACTCAGCACTCGATGGTAAATTGTCCCTGGAGTGGTGCAGATCACTTGATGAAGGCTTAGCGTTCCCTTGATGGTGGGCAATTCTTTGGGGAGGAGAGCACTCACACGGGATATCTGATCATCCTCTACGTAAAAAAGGTGGACCTTTGTAAGAGTGCGCAGGGTCTCATACAGTGTTTTCGCAGAAGGAATATCAGAGCCTCTGGCTACCTGTGTGTCTGCTGTTCTTTTTATTGTGGCTCCCACACCATCCGCAGGCCCTTTACCATGCCCTGCTTCCAGGAAACTCCAGTTAACTGTTCTGAAACCCATCTGGAAGGGAATTATGCTCATGAGGTAGAAGTTCTTCTTTCCCCTATACTGCATGGTTGGCCCATCACTGATGAAGAACAGCTTGTCAACTCTGGGGTAGTTCACCTTCAGAAACTGAAGGACAGGATCCAGTTGAGCCCAAATGGCAGCAGGATCATGTTTCATAGATGGTGACAATGTACAGAAGGAAAGAGTATTGTTGGAGGTGTACATAACAACATTGTGCAGTGTTGCCTGTCTGTGAGAAGCACCAAAATGGACTTGCTGCACCTCTTTTGCATATTTGCACTGCCAATTCTCTGCATAGTCAATGTGGAGAATAACCTCATCATCTCTGAGGGTTCTATGTAGTGATTGCAGCTGTGCATATTGATGCTTGATGTTGAAGAGGTGCTTGCACACCCTGCCATTCAGGTCTTTTTCCAAATCTTCAAATAGGTGCTATTTTCTCTTTCTCTCCTTCTATTTCCTTTTCATATTCCTCTTTCTTTGTGACCCACTGGTACCACCATGTTATTCCTGTTTCTGATGGATTCTTCAGACTGGTTAGTGACTTGTTCTTGCATGTCATACACTCTCTGTACATGCAGACCTTATTGTCTGCGTTACAGCACAACTCTGCAGCCAGTGTTATCACATTTTGGGAGTCAATGATGCCAAGCTGCTTTAATTTGCTTGCCTTCATCTGGGCATTCTCGTGCACCTTGCAGAGGCATGTCTCTCTATCCGTTATTTTGGGAGTGAGAATCCAAAATGGCTTTATCCGACAAAAAAGAGAATAAGAGAGCTTCAAATGAGGCATCTCCAAAATCAATTTCTGATACAAATTAACCAAGGTATCAGAAAGGAACCTCTTTGTTTTTGTTTTAAAGCGTGTGATTGTATCCTTTGTTCCTGCAGATACGCGACTGTTGTCATCTCGACTCAGAAAGATTTTCACAATATCCACACTCTTTTGAGAATGTTTTCTCTGGTAGCTGAACTGATGACAAGGCTGTTTTTCAGTTTTGTTCAAAACTGAGGGAGAGATGCCAACAAATTTTCTGATCATAGAGCCAAGTCTGTATTTTCTCATTAATCTGGATGTGAGCACTCTTCTGAGAGCATGTTTCTCTTTGTAGCTAACAGATTTGTATTTTTCCTTCATTTTGTGCATTAAGGTGTTGTGGAAAAGAAGGGTCTTTCTGACACGTGAAGGAAGTCTGTGCATCTCTGCCTCACTCTGAATCATTGATCTTGGAGAGCTTTTTGACTGTGATTCCAACTTCTTATTTAACCTCTGAAAGCGCTTTCTGTGTCTTTCATTTTTCCTCTGTAATTCTTTGACCTTCTGTTCTAACTTCTGTATTTTTCTGTATTTACTGGTTCTACATTCTCTCTTCCTCATCTTGTAGTCAGTGTGTACATGCACTTGTGGTGAATGATCACCTTCACTAGAAGTGCTAGGTGGTGAGGAAGCCCTCAAAAATGCTTCCATCTCTTCCTGTCTTTTCTGTCTTTTCCTCCATTCTTTTCTGACATTTCTTTGCTCCCTGTCAGATAATTCTTTGATACTTTTCAGCTTCCCTTCTTCCCTCCATTTCTGATTTCGTTCTCTTTCCTTTCTTAAGTATTCTTGGTACCTCTCTGGGTCCTCCCTCAATCTTTGTCTGTATTTTCTCACTCTGTCAGCTCTACTTTCATCTTTCCGTCTAGGCATGTTGGCAATTCCTCTCTGACCGTAGCTATCTCTACAAATTAACCATAGATATTTATATTATTAGTGTGTGCCTGCCATGTCTACACTTAACAATGACATTTACAATGATACTGATAAGTGCTGTTATGTCAATCATATAAAGCAATCAGTCAAAGTCCCGCTAAATTAGCACAGAAAGTTTTCCTAGAGGCCAGAGGTAGAACCATATAGCCTTCATTCATCTCAATAATGAGTCATTTAACCATCTAAGCTATAAGAATTGATTAAATTAATCTGGCATAGTTCATTTTATTTTAGTCCTAGTCAAATCACATAAAACATTACAGAAATATGACTGACAAATTATTTGTACTGAAAAAGAATATATGTGCACTTGAATGTTTCTATTTATTTATCAAAATAAAGAAATGTGTAATTTTGTCACTACTGAAACATTCCGCCACAACCGAAAATGTCAACACATGTTTCGGTTGTGACTGTTTCGGTAGTGACGATATAAGCTAATTGTGATCCTAGCACTAAGATGCTAGTCAGTATGTAGTTAGCTAGCACAGTTCTGGACATTGAAACATGACTAAAACCTAAATGACCAGTAGAAACACTCAAAAAAACTTATTTAAGAGTTGAAAATGTGTGATCGGTAGTGACATTCATAAATGTCACACACTGATTTCCAAAATTTCGATCACATTTACTTCAAAACGGTAGGACTGATCTACTCACCATGCCACCAGGAGGGAGAGAGAGGCGAGACAAACGTCCTGGTCCAAAAATGGAGGGAGTGGCTTAAAGCAGTATCATATTATTGACCAAACTGTACAATGTTTCGGTAGTGACGTGAAAATATGGGACAGCTATTTTTACATGATTATTCATGATTTTTCCTGAAAATATTCAATAAATATATATTTTTGCTTTTAATTACTAAAAGTATTCAAAAAGATACTTCTAAAAACAATGATAAAACATTTTTAAAAAAATATTTCATATTTTTTTTTCTATGGTGAAATTTAGACCTTAGGGTTTGGGACAACCACCTTTCAATAGAAAGCACCATATAAATGATGATATTTTATATATAAAGCTTGCAGCTACCTCAAATATTACTTTGGGTTTTGATTGCTATTTGCTTATATCTTTTTATTATCAAACATTTTCCTACATTAATGCTTTTTAAATTAGTTTTTTGGTTCCGGGACAGCAATTTGCACGAATTCGGTAGAATCGCCCATATAACCCTGAATAATTTGGTTAAATAACACCCAATTTTCTTTCATTGTTCAATTCTTGTGTATGTACCTGGTATTTCAGGATACAGTGACGATGAGGACGAGGCGATGACCAGGAGGATTGTGTATGGCACTCCAGAGCCTGAAGCGTCCCCAGACGCCACCTCCCCCAGCACAGACACCGCCACCAGCCAGGAGACTTTTACAGAGACCACAGAGGACGACACCACAGAGGAAACAGGCCTTGGAACGGAGGTGCGTCTCTCACCTTCATCTTGGTTTTGTTGTGTAGCATTAGCGGTTCCTGTCAACGCTTTGCACAGGGGCTTTCCAAGCCTCCAACCTATGCTGCTGCGTATGCTTATAGTTAGCCATTCTATTCACATACAGGAACCGGTAAGCTACGATAAAAAATGACATCCTGTATTTCCTGGCATTTTGTTTGGGGGGTTTCCTGTCTCACAGCAATGGCCTGCTTCCTGGGGTTTTGACACCATTTGCCCCCTTTGTTTCGCCCAGGCACCGCTGGAGGCGACGGAGGACTCGCCTCTGGAGGCTGAGCCGAGCGGAAGCCCCGTTGACCGCAGTGTGGAGCGAAACGAGGATTTGCATGATGTCCGCTCAGAAAACCTCTTTCAGAGAACTGAAGTGCTGGCAGGTGTGCATCTTAGAATCTCATATTTTTCAAGTGTATCCCCTCTCAATGTTATTCCCATCATTAATTAAAAAAAGAACAAACATCTTAACTGCGATTGCATGATAAATTTGAAATGACAACATTGTAGGATATACTGTAGCTGTGATTGTATACTGACCTTTATATGATTTCTGTGCTTTTCTTGGCTGACTGCGTATCTATGTGTCTGTGTCCCAGCGGTTATTGCAGGAGGAGTTATCGGCTTCCTATTTGCCCTCTTCCTCATTCTGCTCCTGGTCTACCGCATGAGGAAGAAAGATGAGGGAAGCTATGACCTTGGGGAGCGCAAGCCCCCCATCTCAGCCTACCAGAAGGCCCCTACCAAGGAGTTTTACGCTTAAAGACTTTGGCCTCAGTCCATGAAAACATCACCACAACAAAATGTCTCTAGACTGAGAAACCATTACATGATGCCTTGGCATAAGGAATTTATTAACACAGATTTCTTTCAAGCCAAATAGGGCATAATTTATCAAAAAACTTCATTTTTTTTAAAACAATGTTTGTATTTTTTGCCATTGTTGGAGGAGTAAGTTTAAATGTGACAGTGACATTTCATATGAGTCATGTTTAGTTGTGGACTACTTTTAAAATGTAGAGCTACATATTTGTGTTTATAAGAACAAAAATGGAATTTATGGAATATAATGTGTTGTACTATCATTTCTAATTCATATCTGTCATTGATATTGAATGTTTTATTAACATTTTGAAGACAAAATTGTCAATACTGTTCAAAGAATCTATTACTTGTCTATAGAAACAGGAAATGGCAGGATATGCTTTTCTCCTTTAAGGGTACAACAAGTTTTGTGTGATTTTTTTCAGGCCACTAAAGGCTTGTCCAATTTTCCTTTGCTATATGCAGGCTTATTTACTTTCACACATGCATCATGTGTGCATCATGTAAAAAGTCATCATTAAGATGTTTGTACGTGCTGCCTTGCGGTCCTGTACACTTAGCCAATCAACTCCTCCGAAGTGTTCTTCATGGATGGATGAAGTGCACATCAAGCACAGGGTGCTTTTTGCTGATCACAAAAAAATGAGGCACAGCGAAGCGTCTAGATGTGCCTGCCAAAGTGCTCAGAGATTGAAGGGTAAACCAAGTGTGGGTAGCGGGGTCCGGCTTTTTGCTGAGAAATTGCAGATGAATTGAAACACAGCTGGTCTTAAATATACTTGAAAATGACCAGGAACATTCCCTTCTCCCAGTATCCCACATCTGCTTCCATACCTTCAACTAGGTGTTTTCAGTTTGTTCTGCAGCTTTTAACGGTTTGCTTCATTCTTTCATTTGAGTTGTTGAGTGTCATTGCTTTGTGGGGTGAACATTTTAAAGACTGCCCTTTAATAAAAAACAAATGTTTTTTTTAATTAAAAGTAAATGTTTCTGTGTAGCACTCAAGGTCTCTGAATAGGCTGACCAAAGACTGTGTCTTAATTATCAAGGCCAATATTGCCTCATGAGAAGTGAAGGACAATTTGGTATTAATTGTACATGTCCAAGGAGATCACGCCTCATGATGCTGGAGAAGAGTCTATACTAATGACTGTATCACTTTGTCACTTGTGGTCTGCATGTAATAGATTGAAATGATTAACTGTAATACCACAAATCTGTTGGAGGTTAAACCCCTCTATGAGATGTCTCCTAGTCAGTATTAGCACACTGAGGTACATGCTTGCCCCTTTTCATTTCTGTATTGGTACAAATTTCATAATAGCAGTCTCGGTGTTGAGATTGGCTGTTTGGTTTAAGATTTTTTTTTCTTAATCTATCATATTTTTTGACCTGACCAGTTTAGTCTGTATATTTTAATACACAATAATTTATAGATGAGATTAATTTATATACAACATAATCTGTGTTATAATGATAAAAATGTATGTTCTCAGTCCTTAAAGTGCCTACAGTTCTGAAATAAACATGGGAGATGTGTACAAACATGTGTGATGTGGAGTGATGCTGTATGAATACAACACTGTGGGACGGAGTTCAGGGTGTGAAAAAGGTAACCCCACTAAGCCATTGATCTCTACGAGCTGTGATGAGCGTATGCAAAAGGTCCAGGCCAGCTGCTCCCACATAAAGCACAAGGTAAAAGTATCCACTTCTGTGAAAGGGTATCATCATCATCATCATCACCACCATCACCACCACCATCAATTGGAATCCAATGATAAAGACGAAACCTCAGATTGTGTATGTTTCATGTCTGTTAACTGTTAACTGCATCGACAATTCAGGCCATCACCTGTGTCAATCGTCCAATTAAGGAGGGAATTATAAATTCGCGTTTCGCTAAAGTCATTTGAAGTATGTACTGGGTGACTTGCCGTATTTTTTGGACGTCTTCAAAACATTGCAGGTCTGAAGCATTGCATCCTGTTTTATTAAAATATAAACTTAATTTTGTTAATTCTATGCTTCATTTAGTGTACAACATCAACATTGATATATTATACTGAGCTTGATGGTTTACGCCAATTTTGAAAGAACCAGATCACGATTTCCCTGTGTGATTTCCTGGTTGCAGCGTTGCTTGATGAAACTTGTATTATTGATATTGATGCCCAGGCCCATTGTTAACACGCCAGATAAACTTTAAAATACCCTTAACTGCACCTTAACGCTGTATTATTTTATATCTCTTTAGATGATGGGCACAGACGTCAGCCTAAAAATCAAACGTGCGCTGCTCCCTTTGATACTGTTCACCTCCCTGTGTGAATGCAAACCCAGCAGTGATGTTCGTTCACTTGCCGGAGTCGCAAGAGAAATATCTGGATACAGAGATGTAGCCCAGAAAATTATTGATTTGGCCGTCAATGGGAAGGCTCAGAACCGCTCTTATGACCGGCTGTCAGCCTTCACGGACACTGTGGGGAATAGGATGAGTGGATCGCATAACTTGGAACTCGCCATTAAATATATGTACAACGCACTAATTCAGGATGGGTTGGAGAATGTGCATCTAGAACAGGTGAAGATTCCGCACTGGGTCAGGGGCAAGGAGAGCGCAGTGATGGTCCTCCCACGAAATCACACAATGGCTATTCTGGGTCTGGGCAGTAGTGTTGGAACATCCAGCCAAGGTAAGCAGGAACCTGTTAATTTGATCCAGGTTATCACCAAAAGCTATTTTCAGGCCTTGCAAAAACATTTAGCTCTATCAGCAGAAGCCATGCAAATTAACTCTGGCCTGTCTTTCTGTAACTCCTCTTTAACTAGATAGTGCTAGGCTGTATTTGTGTAGGCAACGTTTCTTTATGAGTACCTGAGAGCAGAGCAATATTTCTCATGAATTATTCTAGTATGCCAGAGAAATGTCTTTTCTGTCTTGGCCCAACCATTCAGGTTTATTGAGGGAGGTACATTGACTCATCAATGTCACCTCTCATGATGATTCATGTAACATGCTTTTCCTTGTGGCATTCATACATCCATGAGGGAGACAACAACAGAAAACCCTTTCAACAGGGATTCTTTAATATAAGGGTTCAATGCTAGCCTTGTTGCCCCTACATTGCTAATCCCCAACAGGCATGACTGAATCACATGACTGAAACCTTTAATTGAACATGTTCCAGATTAGTTCAATCAAGTGTGCTTCAGGGAAGCAAGATTTTGAACCACCACATTTACTAAGAAGTTGTTCTGCCGAGAGACAAGTAATATTGAGCTTTTTGTCAGAAAAGTGATTTGGGATTTGGAGGAGGAAAGCCCTGCAGCTGAAGATCAAGCCTATCTTGGTTTGGGCCTGTTTTGCTGCTTGAGGGACTGCTTGGTCAGAGTGTATGCTCTATTGGAACAATCCACTTAAAATTCTATCAAGAAACTTTGTAAAGGTTAATGGAGACCCAGGAAAGGCGTAGGAGCAAATCAACACTGGAGTGGTCATCAGTTTTGGAGTGGTCAAATTATTGCTGGGCAAGATGTGTAGGCTACTGGGGATGATCATTGGGGAATATGACTTTCTGGGTTAAAAGATAGATGCATAATAAACATGAAGGCAATGTGTAGAAGATGTTTAATTCAAACAAAAAAGTGCACTAGGGATTTATGGGACTTCTGTATGGCTTTCTGCAGCCCTGCTTGCTTCTCTGCATATAACCATCTTTAATAGCAGCCATGGGTGCCTGAATGAATGAACATCAACATAAGTACTGTTCATGCCACTCTGGGTTCGTACCACAGGAATCGAGGCCGAGGTTCTGGTGGTGGAGTCTTTTGAGGAACTGCGGAGACGTGCGGGTAATGCCAAAGGCAAGATCGTGGTGTACAATCAGCCATTTGTGAGCTATGGAGAGACTGTGGTGTATCGTGCTAACGGCGCTTCCGAAGCGGCTAAGGTTGGAGCTGTGGCCTCCCTCATCCGCTCCATCACCCCTTTCTCCATCAACAGGTGTGCAGCTACACCTACAGGCTCTCTGTGCTGATTCTTCTCATCTGCCAAATGCATAACTCTAAAATGTAATTTAATTGTATTAGTAGGTCAACACATTTTGATTAAGAAAGGTAGGGTTTTATAGTTGGCTGGTAGTCTGGTATTCCTGTGACTCAGAAAAGGATAGTGTGGTAATGAATACTAAAGTGTTAGGCTTGAAAGTTGTGCTTAAACATAATCTGTACTCGCAAGGTTTGAAGACAGATTCTCTGCCCTTTTACCAGCCCATGGCTAAAGGGCTATCGATGATTATTTGTTAAAGCAATATGCTTCAAATGTCATCCCTGTCACTGGCTATCTATTGTCACATGTCTAGATCATTGTCAATGCAGTGACGGCATTTACATCAGCCGAGGGAGACTATCCTAGGCTCTATCCACAGTTTTTAAGCATCATCGTCACAGTAGTATTTAATGTGTTGAAGTGCTTAGGAGAAATTCCTGACTTTACTGACTAAATGCAGCGAAGCGTAATGTAATGCTCAGTGTTGGTTTGATTTTGTAGAGGATTTATGTATCTTTTTCCTCCTTAGTCCACACACTGGTTGGCAGTGGTACCAGCCTGGCGTGGTACAGATCCCCACGGCCTGCATCACTATTGAGGATGCTGAGATGATGGCCAGGATGGCTCGGCGTGGGCAGAAAGTTGTGGTGCGTCTCCACATGGATGCCCAGACGCTCCCTGACGCCGACTCCTTCAATACGGTGGCAGAGTTGGTGGGCAGTGAGCACCCAGAGCAGGTAGGACAACACCAATGATTAGGTCACTCTCATTAGGTCACAAAGATTTTTTTTTTTTTTTAAGCTTTATTTTTTTAACTGTAGTCCAGTAATGTAATCAAGTGTTCTGGCTTTTTGCCCTCATATTTGAGTGTTTGTGTATTCTCGGCAAACGTGTGTGGGTGCGCCGGTGTTGCATGGTGGGTCGTTGAATCTGACGCATGCCTGGCCAAGACTAATATGCCGTGTGGCTGCAGACAGACCATGTCAGACTCTCAGCAGCAGCATCCACATCAGCCCAGCCGGGCATCAGCAGGTGAGCGGTGTCACATGCGCTTGGCATGTGTGCTGTTTCTCCTCCTCATGATGTCGGCCCTGACACCCCAGGGAACCAATTACGAGGAGCGTATGCTAGTTGCCTGTCAATCAGTGGAAGGTTCCTGGGGTCTGGCTGTCAAATGTATCCATAGGCATACATGAGCTCTAACCATGGAGTGACTTGTTAGAGCCTTTTCAAAGGCTCTGAGAAACCATTTTGCTTTTCATATGATCAGTCTATTTGAGGGGGGGGGCATTGATTGGCACTAGGTTTGAGAGCTTGGATATGGATCAGCAAGTTTATATTTTTAACACCGCTAATCAATCAGTTGAAGTGTTAGTTTGTGTGTGTGTGTGTGTGTGTGTGTGTGTGTGTGTGTGTCCGTGTCCCTGCTCGCTTGTCCTCCCCAGCTGGAGATGTCGGAGGGCTCGTGGTGCCTTTGGGGGGGAAAAAGGAAGTGTCTGACATTTCGAGGGAACTGTTTTTCCTATATTTATCAAAAGCGCTGATTGTGTTCCATAATTGGAGAAGTTGGAGGACACATACATAAATGGGCCTGCACAGTCTGTTTTCACTTCATTTTTCCCTGTATTTGATGGGTTATATAATACCACATGGGTTCAGTGGAAAGACTGGAAATTTGAATTCCATGTGTAACAGCATGTGAGTTATGGTGTTATGGAGCATGTGAGTTATGGTGTTATGGTGAGGGACTCTTTCTGATACCTCTCTTAGGCATATAATGTAATGAGCATTTTCATATAGGCATGCCCCCATAGGGAGAGATTCTCCATAGTCTTTAATAGGGCTGCACAAATAATCAATTTTTAATCAAAATCAGAACTTGAATAAGTACAGTTAAGAACTAAATTATTCATACCCCTGGCAAATATTGATTTAAAGTTGATTTTCTCTCGACTGATATGTTTGGTCTGACTGAAAATGACACTGCCACATGCCTAAATGTTGTAAGACAATGTGGTAGAAAGATGGAATCAAAAAAATAATCGTTTATCTTTTTCTGAACATTTTTATGAAGAATGGCATGTCAAATTATTCATACCCTTTTAAAATAATCAATGGAAACCTCTTTATTTGTCATCAAAGCTCTCAATGGTTCTTATAATGGCTCTCCATGTCTCCACAATGATTGTAGACCGCACCTTTTTAGCAGCAATCTGGGTTTTGAGGCAGGAACGATTATTTGCCATCACTTTGGCCTCGTGCTCACTTTAATGGATTAAGGTCTGGACTATGGCTGGGCCACTCTAAAATGTTGATATTGTTCTTTGTTATTTTTCTTGCCTTGTTTGGCTGTATGTTTTGAATCATTGTGTGGTTTAATGGTCAAATGCCGCCTATTGGGGCAGGTCTCTCGGCACACTGCCTGATCTTTTCCTCCAAAAATCTTAATGTAGCCCCTTGTTTTAGTGTTACCGTTTACTTTGGTAAGTTTAGCAGGTCCCATTTTCTGAAAAACACCCAAAACTAATAAGTTTCTATAGCTATTCTCCACTTTGGGGATGGTGTTTTGGTGGTTGAAATTTTCACCCCATCCCCAAATGGATCACTTGGTCATCATGGATGCTTATCATGGATCACTCTTCTCCAAACATGCACAACTCGGCTTATCCTTTTATAATGGCACACCTGGACAAAGAATTTAGCTTTCGCTGGATTTTTTTTTTTGACCCAGGGACATGGCCTGAGATTGGCATTAAAAAAAAGAAGCATCAAACCCAAATGACGACATGTCTATTTCAATTGTGGGGGTGAGAATTATTCTTTTGGGATGTTTTTCAACCAGGGGGACCTGGTGAACGGTAACACTAAAACAAGGGGCTACATTAAGATTCTGGAGGAAAAGATCAGGCAGTGTACTGAGAGACCTGCCACAATAGGCAGCATTTGACCATTAAACCACACAATGATTCAAAACATACAGCCAAACAAGGCAAGAAAAAATAACAAAGAACAATATCAACATTTTAGAGTGGCCCAGCAATAGTCCAGACCTCAATCCATCAAAGTGAGCACGAGGCCAAAGTGATGGCAAATAATCGTTCCTGCCTCAACCCAGATTGCTGCTAAAAAGGTGCGGTCTACAATCATTGTGGAGACATGGAGAGGCTTGGTAGGTATTATAAGAACCATTTTGAGAGCTTTGATGACAAATAAAGATGTTTCCATTGATTATTTTAAAAGGGTATGAATAATTTTGGACATGCCATGTTTTCATAAAAATGTTAAAAGATAAAAACGCTTATTTTTTTGATTCCATCTTTCTACCACATTGTCTTACAACCTTTAGGCATGTGGCAGTGTCATTTTCAGTCAGAACGAACATATCAGTCAAGAGAAAATCAACTTTAAATCAATATTTGCCAGGGGTATGAATAATTTTGTTCTTAACTGTATATTAGCTCATCGCAAAGGCTGCAATTAATGGTGCAGCTCATAACTCTGTCCCAATGGTTAATCTGGTCACATCTGTGATTCTAGTCATCCTCCTTGTAATAGACCGTTGAGATCACCTAACAGGAGGGCTGGGCACCTCCTGCACCAGGCATGCTCACCAATCAGAGTTGGTCCATCTTAAAGCAGAATTTGTAATATTAAACTGAAGCGTCCCTCAGGTATTCTAAAGGTACTGTATTTACAACCTCCTCATTACACACCTCTAAAAGAACTGATTTCTGCCGAAGATGCATCTTCCACTACATTTAGCATTTCCTCTCATGCACTCTAGCACTCTGGTATAAGAGTTCTTTCATGGCATTAAGCAAACTGTGGCTGATTTCATGTTGTGGATCAAGAGTTCATATGTGTGGGGTCACAGGCCCACAATCCCTGATGCATCTGCTTAGAAAGAGGACCGAACGACGCACCATGGGGTGAGGGCAAGTCTAATGAAGGGAAAGGGCCCTGGGGCAGCATGTGTGGCAAACCTGCTGATGGGGAGTGAGTGAGAAGGAACGACATGGGGAGTGAGGGGATGAAAAGAGGGGAGTCTGCTGATACAGAGGAGGTGAAGAGGGGAGTCTGCTGATAAGGAGGAGGTGCAGACCACGTGGTGAGGAATTGGCAGTTCAGAACAAGGTGATGTCAGAGGCGGGCTAATCTCTGTATCAACAGTACATGTTGAGCCACTTCAAACAAGTTATCAAATGTGGGAAAGATTGATTTGATTTGTTTTAGCTCAGAGTGTATCGTTAACTCATTGAATGCCGCGCTGTTTTCGGAAGCTTTGGCCCAGAGTGCCAGCAATTCTGATCATTGTTGACTTTTTGTAGAGCCACAGCATATTCTATGTTATAGCTATGGACACATACTATGGCTTGTTTGAAAGGTGAGACTTTAAAGGATAATTCCGGTGTGATTTTGACCTAAAGTGTCTTGAAACATGATACAGAGTGTGAACGTATGTGTCATAGCTCACCGCAGCTTGTCCCCTGCACTCAGAAATCTGGCACTAGTTAGCTAATGCTACCAACAGTGTTTCATTGTGGTGCCTCGGGCATCGGCCTAGCCATGCAAATAAATCACTGTTTTACACCATTTATGAGGCTCAAAGTAGCTCCATACTTCATTGGTAGACTTCCGAGGGCCTTGACATTTAAAACGAGACATGGAGAACTTTTGAAAAAGCACTGGTAGTTTATTTACAAGACTATTTATACATAGTCTGGCGGGGCCATCCTATATCATTGAGATGTATAGTCTGGCATCGAACCATTCACCTCGCTTAATCCAAGGGGCGGGCAGAGAATTGTCTTTCAAACTGCCTAGGCATGCAATAGGCCAGCGCTTTGACCATATCCGTATCCGGGTCGGCAAAACGGCAAATACATCCTTCTTCGAAAGTAATGACTTAAGTGCATTGTGTTGCTCAACTTTCAAAGAAAAGCACAAGTCCAACTCCTCCAAAGCTGACGCCAACGCCGATTCAAACAACCGCTCTTCGTTCGCCATAGCCACCTTCCTTGTTGTTCACAGTCGCAGGACTGTCGTTATCCTGTTAAGCCCGCCTTAAGACTCTCTAACAAAATAGAGCGCTGTGATTGGAGAACATCCACGGTGCTAAGCCGGTATAAGGGGTCAGATTCCAAAAATAATTCAGTGGAAATGCATGGATTCTGTTGCTTCCAGTAGCAGCAACTGGAATCCATGCATTTCCACGGAATTATTTTTGGCTAACTAGCGCCAGTGTTTCAACACACTTTAGGTCAATATCGGAATTCTCCTTTAAGCTCTCAGTGGGTACAAACTGTTTTATTTCTACATGCCCTTGTTCCTAAGAAATCCCAAGCTAAACAGTGGCTAGTTTTCATCAAAATCGCTGTTTTATTTCTAGAAATGGAGATGTAGTTTTTGATGAAATATGAAGTGTTGCCTGTAAAGTTTCCGGGAAGTGACCTAGCGAGACCTGCCGATACTGCCACCTGGTGATAAACCCACGAAAATGGCCCGGTTTTGACCTGACGTGCTTGTGTCACTGATTCAACCCAAAGCGGCAACCATCAAAAGCAGAGTTTTAAGATTAAATGTCCAGATTGTGCATTTTCATGAGTTTTCGATCGTCATATATTTCATTTCCATTCATCAGAGTTCCCAAAATCACATATAAGGTGTGTTAGAGTGTCTAGTTTCGTAATAAAAAAAAAAAAAAAGCTAAAAACGTAATATTACGTTTTTGGCACAACACATTTGGCACTCAATGAGAGAATGTCACCATTATCCTTGATCCTGATCATGGTACATTGTGTGCATTCCCAAAGACTGACCTGATGACTGTCATGAGATTTAGAAGAATCCTCTGGTCATGACATATTAAAGGACAAGGCCATGCTGTCATGTCCTTGGAGTTGGTTCCTCTTTAGTAAGTTACTACTGTTAGTAAGGCAGCTTGTCTTTGACCTCTGACAGATTGCATGGCTGCAAATGGCCTGATTAATTTGTATCATGGAGACATGTGATATCTTTATAAAATGCTGAACTGAAGTGTGCGCTGTTTATCGTCTCCCTAACTGCGTAATGTCACAGCACAGCGTTGTACTCCGCTGCTTCAGATTATATTGTCCTTCTCCAAATCTGTTTTCAGTCACTACGTCACTGGTCATGGAGGCGCCCAGCCTGTCCAGTGCTATCTGTCTCCACAGTACAGTCTGTGCCATACGCACCCATCTGTGCTGGACAAGACCCCCCCCTTAGATGATATTAACAGAGTGTGCGTGCATGTGCATGTGCAATTCGTCTACATCCGATGAAAAGGGTCATGCTGCTCCCGCAGAAGCAGTGTTGCATAGTGCGATATCAGCCAGGCTCACATCGCCAATGTCAAACTCCATTCACTATTCAAAGTCAAAAGGGGTTTGACGCCGTTTGTAAAAGAAGGTAAAATGACTACATGGTGTTACTTTACTACACTGTAAATTTAAAAATGACCTGTGCATCATTAGGTTTGCACTGCAGCACTGTTATTACTGACTTCTTTAGTCAACATGTTATGTCAGCTGTGTTCTAAAATGTTAATTCTGGTGAATCTTTACCAGAAACACCTGCCCTATTACTGTTTTTCACAATTGCTAAAATATTCAACTCCATTCTCTGAACCAAATTCTCATTTGCCTGAGCACAATTTGCAGATCTCAGACTCTTTGCAAAACTCAAAACACATTCTCATGCAATAAAACCCATTTTGCATTGTGATGCACTTGTGATGCAAAATGGTAACTACAAGTAACTACAAATGATGTGACACAACCAATATAAGTTAGTTCAGAGTGTAAACAGGTTGCTGAACAGTGCAGGTTCATATCAACAATGGATAGAAACTATCAGTGAGGCATTCAGAGTACATTATAGGCTGTAGACTGCAGTCTACTTCTTATTTATAGTACTGAAATGCCTGTCTTTTCCTTTATACAGTTTTTCACAATTTGCTAAAACACTTTTTGAAACATCCCACCCTTTTCTCAAACAGTAAACACAACCCCCCCATTCTCAATACTTTATTTTTTACTGGTTTTGCAGTAAATGTTGGATCCACTGAGTTATGAACCTCTTTGTTTTGTTTTTAAATGCAAAATACATTTAGTATATTATAAACGATGACTATTTCTCCTGGTTATATGAGCTGCCCAGAACACTTTTTTGATGTGTTTAATGACTACTCTGTAGTTTCATTTTGACTGCTTTGTGAGATGATGAAGACTGTTTTAGTTTTGAGCCCTGTTACAACTGTTTTTGAGGTGATTAGTCTTGCAGAGGTTGTCAGAGGTTCTGTGAATGTAGTTTGAGATTTGGGGTTTGTTTTAGCAATTGTGAAACTGTAAACATAGGCTTGAGTTGCCAGAATTTCCCTGAATTTCCATCCCTACCAAAGCCCATTGTTGGTAGACTGACACATCCACTCTGCTCTGCAAATCTTCCCTATGGTCTCATTCACAATGATTCAATTCTGATGAAAAGTCAGCAGTCTACCCGTTACACAACTGGAAGGCAGTCATTTGGAATTACTGCTGCCAGTTATGAAATGGAGTGTGAATCAACCTGCTCTTGTGAGACTGAGGTGAGAACATGCTGCTCCCATTTGCTGCTGGACTTAGTTCTGGGACCTCATCATTCCACTCTGTACACACAGATGTTGGACAAACCCCTTGCTTCAGATTATGATCATCTCGCTAGCCCTGCAAGTAGCCCTGCTAGTTTATTCTTGCGCTCATGTATTATTGAACATGGCCATCACTGTCCACTCAACACCGAATGCATCACTACTGTATCAGCTGGGGCACATGCTGCAATTGAACCTGCTCTGGTACGTTCAGACCCTCCGATGGCGTGTCATACTAGCAATCTTGGTCTGTTGAGTGAGTCAGAGTTAAATTGCTGTTCTCCATCTCTGAGCATCTCTCGTTGCCTCCGCCTCCACACACTGTGCTTTCTGCAAACCTGATTCCCTCTCAGTCTAATTACAGGTGGACTGCACTGTCATCTTCACTACCTACGCCACAGTCCTCACATTGCAGCTGGCTGTGATCTGACAAATGTTCACCAGAACTGATCCAGAGACTGCTCCACGGTGGGAGTTGGCTGTCTCCTGGTTTCAGATGCTCAATTTTTGACTCACTGACATCTAGTCTGCAACAACATGGAAGTGAAACCTGGCTAAAAAAAACAAAACCACAGGTTTCGGAGAGGAGTGTGGCTCGAGATTTTCCAACAACGTGTTTTACATTGTGGACACTACCATTTGTACATTTAACTGGGCCATGGCTTCAGAAGTAATAAATGAGTGATGGGCTTGCAGACACCTATGGGAGTAGTATATATTGCTGCACTAACATGTCCTTGTTGTACTGTACCTTGATTGTTCCCTTTTTCATAAATCACTTTGGATAGAAGTGTCCGTTAAAGAACTAAATGGAAATGTAATGTAAACATCAGTTCCTGTTCACATTCACAGGTGATGGTGGAGATGGCATTGAAGCTATTGGTCCCCGTCAATGTTGTGGGGCATTTGCTGGAACTGAGATGCTGTACAGAGTAGGATGAAAAGGCACCATGTATCTCCAGTTGTTTAATTATGAAAATGAATTTGCCATGCATTTCCCGCTGAGTGTCTATCGTGGAGCATGTTTGATAAGATAAGGCTTTTCAGCTATCTTTCCAAGCCTTGAGGTGAAACCTGCATTGATTTCTTTCTCTGCTGGTTAATAATGTAAACACCCTAAAGCTTTGTTTGTTGTGTGTTTTTTTTTTTTTTTTTTTTTTTTAAGCAGTGTTGAAACCAACAGCAGAAAGGAATATTTCATTCGGCAACCTAATCCTAATTTTGGCACCATGTCCACAGGCTATTGCTTGTCCTTAAACAGTTCAGCTGCTGTTTGCCTGGTTAAGCAAGCGTTGTGGCTTTCCTTCAGTGCTGTGGTCTTGTGGGGATCTGGCCTGTCATAAGCATTAATTTGTGTGGGGAGTGGGGATGGTCTTGGCTTCATAAATAATGCATGGCACGCTGATACAGGCTGAGAATAGAAGAGCCACCAGGGACAAAGCAGGTAGTTTCTAGAAGAATCCTGAAGTGTTGTATCCTTGAAAAGCTTTTACGGCTGGATCTGGTGACTTGCCTCAGATGTGTTGTGATTTTTAAATGAAATTTCATCACAATCATGCCTCCTACTTTTGACTTTTGCGAGGAGTCCTTTGCATATAAATGTCACTGATTTGTCAACATATTCTGCTTTTTGTTTTTAATGTAATATTGTAAAGAATATACTAAAGAGCTTTAATCACTTCACAAAACACAAGCTATACCTAAGTTCTAAAAAAGCTCATATGAATTCAATCAAATTAAAATTAATGCTGCCTCATCTTATTCCTGAATGTGAATAATCACAAAGGAATCTCAATATTCACCATGGTCCTCATGAGTAATGTCATTGTGTAGGCTATTGTGTAGAGAATAGGTTTACATTTATTTATTGGACATATCTTCATCATAATCTGACTCTTTTTCACTGTATCGTGACTTGGAGTGGGATGCACTGATCTGTCCATTTCTTTTCAGCATTGTGTTTATACACAACCTCAGTTCAGTGTTTAAGTTGTGTGCCACAGCAGCTGACTGTGTCTCTTGGATCAGTAGACTGAGGGCTCCTGGTTGTGCTGCAGTTTATTTGTCTGCATGCTTATTTTTTCGATCATCCTCTCCAGTTGGGATGGTCATCCAGTACACCCTCACCATCATCCCCTATTCCTCTTCTGGGCTTGCAGTGGCTGTGTGGGTTCCATGGGCTTTTCTGCTTGTTTATATGCCTAGATGGCTCAAAAGTGGTGGTCAGTGTGCGGTGGACCGGGGGTGCCTGTTTGTTGCTCCTGGCCAATGATGTATACATGAGCCCCAGCGGAAGAGTCTGAGTTTATACTTCTTCTCCCACACTCATCAGTCACAACGTGGCAGCCGGCTGAGCTCCGGCCGCGACCGGTCTGTTCTCCCGCTGAGCGGTGGACAAGTACGGACGCACGCCGAACATGTGCTCACCATTTAGTTTAGAATGCGTACAAGAGTTAGTGTGGGAATGGAAGTCGTCTCATTGCCTTGAGTCATCCAGACCAGTGACTACGTGTTTGATCATCAGTTCAGCTGTAGTCTCTTGCGGAATTAGTAGGCCTATGACATAGAGGGGGACTTAGTCACATTTTTTTCCCCCTAGTTGTTATGGTTCTTGTGCAATGGGAAGGCATTTATTTAGTGACTATCCCAAACCTTGAGCTCCTGTGTTTCGTCATCCTGCATCACTGGGTGGTGGCACAACAGTCCCTGAAAGTCCTGGCTCCGTGCGGCGGTGATGAATGCGTGTGGAAAGCCTTAGCACAGCCGTTTCAGGCCCACTCGTCATGTTGGCTGCTGGGTGTTTCTGACATCGCTGTGATTGCCCATGATTCACAGCTCCGTCGCCTGGCTGAAGAGCCCTTGGTTGCTGCAGTGTTGTAGTACAGTGTATCGACTTTACTGTGTCGTTTCACTACAAATGTATTTTGCTGTGTGCTTCAGGGCAAACCTGTGCTGTGAGTAAGGTGGGGGAGAGGGAGGGGGGGTTGGACCAGTAGAACTCTATTTCCCATGACTTGGCACAGATCCTTACTCAAGCAAAAGAATGTGAAGGCTAATGCTTAGTTTAAAACCAAATCTTTAGTGCATGTTCACAAGGCCATTCTGTTAAAGGTTTGCTCAACACAGAATTGCACCTTGAATGCAGAAAGCACTTACCAACTAGTGTTTTTCTTGTGTGCGTCAGTACTATGGTGTAGCGAGGGGAAGTGGTGAGTCCTCGGTATGTTCGTCTACATGCGGTTCCCCTCATCAGACGTGCGTGGGTACATCCTGAAGGACTGCACATGTATGACCAGTCAACACATTGACCTACTCGGCCTCTTTTAAAGGGACACCAGGCAACGTTTTCGTGTTTATTAATCATCTTTGTAAGTTGGTATATGGTTAAATGACTCATTACAGGGCAAATGAAGACTCTCTCGCCCGCCCCTACTGCCTGTAAGAAGAATATCCCACTTGCAAGTTCGGTGTATCCTACCCGCCGACCAAAGCATGATCAGTTTACATCCTGCATCCACAGCACAGAGGCAGGCTAACGAAACTTTAGCGATTGTTGCAAACGTGTGTGTATAATGGCAGAGCCAGTGAAGAAGCAGCGAAAACCCTTGACTGAAGATGCAAAGAAAAGGAAAAGGGCTTCAGACCGAGCGAGGGGGAGTTTCGTAGAGAAAAAGCATCAGGCTTGCCTGGTGTCCCTTTAAACCCAGCGCTCCAGAAGTGACATTTGCTTAGCAGCAGTATGGCCACTGACTAATAAGAAAACTGACTGGAGAAATGGCTCTCTTAGTTTAAAACAGAGCGCCTCCACTGTGCTGTCGGCAGATCCTTTACTCGCGGGAGAATACATTGGAGAATTTGAAGCGCGACCCACCTCAGTGAGCTACCGCCCAGTCTTGTTGAAGTTTCCAAGTGCCTTGGCACTCCTGGGCCTGGATGCACTAATGGTTAGAGGGGACTCAGGTGGCACAGCAGCGCGAGAGGACGCGAGGGTGGGGGGACACAGGTGGTCCTATACAGACTAGGCCAGGAGTGGACAACAGGATCAAGATTGGAGACCGGCTAATGACCAGATGTCACTCATTCAGAACCGCACCAACTGTTATCTTAAAATGTCTACCAGCATACGGTGAGAGCAGAGCAGAACAAGCCCACCCTCCAGCCCCTACACACTGATCAGTACCATCCAAAAACTGTTCACTTCAATAATACAGTACGATGTGCACAGTGCTGAAAAAGAGGAAGTCTATTCATAGATGGACTTTGGTCTGCCGATGTGTCTGTCTGAACCAAGTGCTCAAACCAAAGATGTGTAGAGGTGTGAAGAGATGACTTGTCAAATACATCTGCTTGCTCATGGGAACTTTTTCAGGTGGGTGTAAGATCCATTCATTTGAGGGGATTCTGTGGACCAGTGTCTTCATTGTGTGTGTGTGTGTGTGTGTGTGTGTGTGTGTGTGTGTGTGTGTGTACGTGAGCGCATGCATACACACACACACACACAGGCGTGCAAAACATATACCAAAGTCCAAAAAAATATTTGGGTGACCGTGAACAAACACACCATAGACTGGTCATTTCCTAATATACAGCCCCCACATTTTTGAGGGCATAGTAATTATGGAACAAGCAATCATAAATAAGCCTGTAGACAGCATGCCCCCCCCCCTCTCTCAGGGAAAGCCACAGAGGTTCCAGGAACAGCAGCCCCCACTTCCCATAAGCAACACTTTCTTTGTGTGTGTGTGTGTGTGTGCATGCATGTGCTCACGTACACACACAAATATGTTTTTGGACTTTGGTGTATGTTGTGCAGGCCGTGTGTGTGTGTGTGTGTGTGTGTGTTTGTGTGTGTCCTCTACAAGGTACATTGTGTACATTCTTTTAACCCCTGGGAAGACTACCTGCCCATAATGTTTTTGTGAAGGAAAACATGTTCAGTACTATGTGTTCCAGCCTATGAGGTGTTCATATCATAACTGTTACCATAAGGGCCATGCGGACCATGTTGTCTTAAGACACCAAAGGCCTTGCCCATGAAGGATCACCTTCAGTTTCAACAAGCCCCAATTTCACACAGTTCTACTGTTAATATTCAACAGACAAAATTGCACTTTCATCTCCAAAAATAGCCAAATTTCCATTCCATTCTAATTGTTTTCTCCAAGATGAGACGCAAAAGGAATTGCAAGAGCATCCTAAATGGCGTGCTGTTTTTACAGTTTTTACAGTTTCCAAAGTTCTAGTATTTCTCTGCACCTTTTCCTTCCCCGATGCCAGTCGACACCGTATAGTGTTACCCACGCAGTTGATCTGAGTTGATGAAGCAAAAATGGAACATTTATCAACAAGGGTAAACTTCATTTGGAGCAGCATTCTACAGGGTCTCTGGATAGAATCCTGGCACACTGCAAGACATGACTTCTCACTTTGACCGTGAACATGCAATGGTATTTTAATGCAAAGCATACCTTTGAAAACCACTCCTGCTGCTGAAGCCCTCATGTCCCCATTCAGTTATTGTCCTGTTCATTTCAAGTACCTATTTGAATTCAGGGGGTGATGTGAGATTATGAGCGGCAGAGGATGTACAGTACAAAGCACTGCGCGGGGTGCTTCTGTTCTCCTCTCGAGACCTCTCGCCACATCTCTGCCCTTGGACTCGCTTGGCCACCCAGAACACCACTTTCCCAATTATGTTCTAAAGCCTTTTAATTAACCACCCAATCCGCGCAGACACTTATCTTTGACATTCGGAGGCTTAATAAGGACAAGGAGCTGCTAGAATCAGCTTAAGCTCAACGTCCAGCCTGAACTGTGTGTGTCAGACAGGGTGTCAAGTTTTGATTGTGGGAGAGAAACTCCGATCATTACAAGGTATTACTGTATTGCCTTTATCCCCAAGTTCAACATCAGCTGCTAAGAGGCTCTTGCTGAAGTTTGGCCATGACCGCAACAGTAATTAAAGTTTGGCTCACGTCAGCTTTTGTACACTAAAGGATGTTTACCTTCAAGGTCTCGTTCCACATGAAAGTGCCTCATCAGGCCTCGCCAAGCCAGTGGATGTTTTGTGGCTCCTGACACATTCTCTTTAGACAAGCGTTCAGTGTGTGTTCCGCCCCAAAGAGAACATCTAAATTTGTCTGTGTGTCTGTGTGTCTGTCTGTGTGTGTGTGTTCTATTCAATAATTGCAATATACATGTGTTAAAGGCAACAGTCTCTGCTTATAATGGTAATAGAATCACATGTACTGGGAATATGTTAAGAAAAGATTAACTGTTTATTGTCTCGTCATTATTGCAAATTGTGAAGTAATAGTGCAGCAATTCAGAATACAGGTTCCATTAAAACAGGAATGGCTTTATTTTATACATGAGTGCAGTGCAGCACTTTTCCTGAGTCTCAGAGCTCTGCGCATCCTTTTTATTTTCATGAGATTTCTGCTACAGGAGCCCCACACAGACCCCTAATACCCACAGGACTGCTGATCAAGAAGCCTTTGTTCTCGGTTGCCCCAGCAACTACACCTTGGACTTTACGTATGAATAATGCAGTGAGTGGAGGGGCAGAACGCAGGACGTTGTAAGTGAGGGCCGAGGGGCACACTGGACTGATCTTTACAGGAAGATGACCATGTACAAAGAAACTTGGTTGTCATTGCACACTCTGATTCCCCCCTGACTTCTTCATACGACCAAAGTTTGTGTAAGAAAAGCTGAAGTGTGGAGAGCAGAGCCAATGCTAATGGGTTAATGGCCGCTAGTGCAGGCTGACCTGACAGAAGTTTATCTGTAACTGCCTCAGATTCTGTCACTGAGGAAGAATTTGAAAGAGAAGCTGTGGAGAATGAAGCCAGGCCTTGTTTAAATGCCATATCTGGGCTGGACACGGCCGAGGCTCCGCCGGTACTCAAACTCTTCAAGTCTTTGTCATTTTAGGAGGCCTATTTGCAATTCTCTTTGAACAGTCAAGCGGCACACAGGGATTTTCCTTCACTCTCAACTTCTAACCGCTAAAGTTTTCCTCAGGGAAGAAAGCCCTGAGGCTCGATTGGCAGTTCTGTCAACATTTGTTTTTGTGTGTCTTTTCAAAAGATTATATTTTGTTTTGAATAATGACTAAAAAAAAGTATTGTCCATGGGGGTGGGAGTGGTGGGCAGTTCTGCTGTTTGTCCTGTGCTGGCTGGCTGGCTCTGCCCTCCATCATGCTGGTAGCTCCCTCGTGATGAATGAGTCTTGCAGGATGTTTGATTTGGAGCTCCAAGAATCACGTCGTGGAGACGGCCAAGTCTATCCTCTGTGCGTATGCATGACGAAATATCTGGCAGCCCCCAAAGTATCTGGCAACCCCCGCAGAACCCAAGAGACCAAAAAAGATGTACCCTGGCATTCTGTCTCTGTGTCTGTAGCAGCAGTAGGCAATGCAGGGACACTTCCACTCTATTCCTATTGCTCACTACTCCTACTCTAGTTCCTCCATCTCTTGTCTGTGTATTGATGTTACTGATGGCGATTTAGTTGTCAATGATGAATGACTGGTAGTTCATAAAACTTTACACTTAATATTTATGAGCTGATTAATGTTGACTTGACCATCTCTGCCTCTACCATCTCTACATCTTAATCAACACTTGCTGAATTGGAAGCTTGCAGTCTCTTGGGGCCCTGAGTGCTGCACCTGTGCACTGGAACATGTTCTTTGTTCATGGTGCTGAGGGAGTCATTGTATGCTCATTATCTGTGTGGCCTTTTAGATCCATTGACTTTTTTAATTTAATCTTTTATTTTATTATTTTTTTACTTCATAGCCAGTTACTCCAAGGAGGCACTGTAACATATCAAATTTAGTTTTTGACCTCTTTAGCTACATGTTTGTCTGTTGATGTTGTCCCATATATTCATTGTCAACATCCTCATCCCTGTGTGTCCAGAATGTGCCAACATCTGGAACATTCTTTTGTGTTGAGTGCAGTCGATCCTTTTTTGTCTTCTATGTTCTGTTTTAGTCGTGTGCGTGCGTGGCTGCGTGCGGGTTGGTAGGAGTGTAGCTAACTGGGCCCCTCTCTGAAGGCCATGCTCGAGTGGCTCCTGCAGGTGCTGCTGGTGACCCCTGTCAGGAGAGTAGCTAACTGGATGATGGCCCCATTAGTTAGTGAAGCTCTGAAAGGCCATGAGCTCAGTAAGCTCAGTAAGTTGGCTGTTGTCCAGCCTTTATACCCCTTCAAGCAGGTGCTGCTGGTGAATGGTACCCCTTTGTCTCATCCTGTTATTCCCCATTCTTTAGGTTTTGATCACATTTCCGGCGCCAAACCTTATTGATGACCCTGTCAGCCATCTGCCTTTCCCCTAAACCAGTCTTCCCTTTCCCCCACACTGAACATACTACAGACTTCAGTTTCACAAAACCTAAAGATACTACATAAAAAGATATATAAACTAAAGGATATATGTCAATAAAAGTCCACATGCTCCACACACTCCGCTTCTGATCTCCTCACTGACACCAGGCAGCCAGCATCATTAGAGATTTAGAAATGTGCTCTTTCTGACTCTAGGCAGGCTGGTACCTACTGAATTTCTTTTCATCACATTTCTAAGCCGGAGAGTACAGTAGGCCACAGTCTAATCTGATCTGCCTCGTCGTCGTTGCTGTTCCAGTCATTTATTTAGTTCAGGAGGTGTGTATGTGTGTGCCAAGTGTATAGGTTCTTGCACTGCACACAATTCCATTAAAGTATGTTATGATGGCAAAAGCCTTGATCTTTGAATGTTGCACACAGAGATGGAACAGGTGCTATTTTCTCTCCCGCTCAGGTGGTGCTGCTGAGTGGACACCTGGACAGCTGGGACGTGGGGCAGGGAGCCATGGACGATGGCGGTGGTGTTGCCATTTCCTGGGAGGCCCTGAGTCTGCTCCGGGACCTCGGTGAGCTTGTTTACTTTTAAGCTGGTTACAATTGCTTAGCCTTTGCAAGATTACTAGTTAGGCCTTGCAAGTAGCCATTTTGCCACCATGTGGTCTGATTATTAAATGAAAGTTTGAAAGCCTGTTTGGTGAAGTCTTGTCTGAAAACTGTGAAAAATGTGTTCCAGTGGAAAAACTGGCCTAAACTCCTTTTGACGAGTGGGTGAATGTGGAACCTCGTTATTCTTTTTCTCTTTCTCTTTCTCTTTTTCTCTTTCTCTTTCTCTTTCTCTTTCTCTTTCTCTGCACAGTGAAGGGAATGAAATTAAAGTAAAAGTGGTGTTTCAGCAGACTGGCCTCACCTCTGTCCAAACCCTAATCGCCTCATTTGGAATCTCCCTTAGAGGACCACTGGAGCCGACACTTTATACAGTGTAAAGCTGTGTGCTCCTGTGTTGTGGCCATGGTTATGGAAGACTCTGTCGTTACTGTGCTGAACTATCTGATTTGTCTGTAGGCTTGCGTCCAAAGAGAACAATCCGAATGGTGCTCTGGACCGCTGAAGAACCAGGTGGTGTTGGGGCCAGCCAGTACTTTGAGAGACATAAGGTAAATCAATAATTTTCGAATAATTGACATTTTTCATTGTTTCCTGATCCTTACAGGTTGTTGACACGGTGGCGTAGCCCTATGCTTGGAAAAGTCACTGTATTCAGATGCCTCATCATTCTGTAGCACCATGGGAATGCTCCTCTCGCCACTAAAGAGCTTCTAAATGGCCTTTGCCTGGGCTTGCCTCTTAACTATAGCATCCTCCATTTCTAAACGCCATTATGGACCAGTAGCTCCTTTAATGGCAATTTCAACAGTTAAGTGTGTTTGTCAGGGTTGAGGACCATACTGAAATGCGCTTTGGCATGAAATGATTTACAAAGCCATTGCATAGCCAGCCACACTGCAACTCTATACTCTCCTGAAGCTCTGTGGCTTTGGTGCGCTTTATCCTGATCCTGGGGGCTAATCAGCCAGGCCAGTGGTGTTTGGGGCCAGAGAGGGCTTGGGTTCTGGATTTGGCGGCTGACCCACATGCTCTGCTGCTCTCTCCCATGAGGGGGTGGATTACAGTTCCTCCGATCCCTCCTTCCTCGCCGAGGAGCCTGGAGTCTGAAGCAAGCAGACTTTACATAGGCTCTCTGGAATGAGGTGACCGATACAGGATTTGCCCGAGTCCTCATTTCAGCCATATAATTCAGATCATACTTAGCCTATTGTATTCACCCAATTTTGCATGGATGCTCAGTCTACCTTTGCAATCTTTATTTTTATTTAAAAAATTTTTTAATGGAGAAGCCATACAGTAAGTCAACAATGATGCATCACACCATGTTGGTATAACAGATTGGAATTGGTAGGAACTAAATATTAATGGATACACTGCGTAAATGTCTGCCTTTAATCCCTCAGCCAAGGTTGTTTTCAGGAACAGGCAACAAATTTGAGCATTGAAGCTTTGCTATAATGATTACTTTATAGCAGTGTCTCTTGCTTTTCCTTTTTCAAGGGAAACATCTCAAACTTTGACCTAGTAATGGAGTCAGATTTGGGCACCTTCGCCCCTCTGGGCCTTCAGTTCACCGGCAGCAAGCAGGCCAAGGCCATCATGCAGGAAGTGGTGGGGCTGCTGGCGGCCATTAACACCACTGCCCTGGAGGAGCACGGCGAGGGCACGGATATAGACATGTGGATGCAGGCCGGCGTGCCAGGTGAGTCTGAACGCTGAGGTGTGTGTGTTTGAACTCTCGAGGCGAGATCATAAAAGGGAAAAGCCGCTTGTGCTAATGGAACATTTTTGGTGAGTATTTGCCCTCTGCCTGTGGCTGCCTCGCGGCTGTTTCAATAAGCTCTTTTTTTAGGGACGGGCAAGGACAACCTGCAGTGTCTCAGCGGTAAAGTTATTAGCAGAGGTAGCTGTTATGGGGATGCTGAGAGGCAAAACCCAACTGTGCTCTGAATTCGGTGCTGTCTCTAATTTTACATTATAGGCTGATCCTATCGTAAATGGTCTGTCTGTAAGACTTTTACTATGCTAACCTGGCTGTAGGCGCCTCGCAGAAACCCTGTTAATTAAACTGTTGGAGTGTTCCGTCGGCTATCTGCACATCCATATCAGCCTCCCCTAGTTATGCACGTAATGGCACTTTTTACCTCACATTTGGAGAGTGGCCTTTGTTGGGAGGTGGTAAGAAATGTAGGCATTTGTGCTCCGAGACTATTCAAAGCTGACATGTTAAACAAACGAATCACAGGACCAGCTGAATAAACATCTCCCAGTGCAGAAATGCCTGACTTTAAATAATCCCCCCCCCAGTTTTCAGATGTCTTTGGCATATACCTGTCAATTAGAGCGCAGTTCAGTCACAGGGCCTGGAGCGTACTGGTCCACAGCACTCGGGCTCCATGTGAATACCTCAGCCCTGTGGCACTCCACTCCACTCCCATCCCATCCCATCTCGGGCTTGGTGCTGATCAGCTCGGAAAAAGCCACAACAAGCTGTCTCTTATTATGGTGGGGCGGGGGGGGGGGGGGGGGGGGGGGGGGTCGGGTCGTCGTCACACAAGCATTTCTTTCTGTTTTTGAAATGGGAAGAAACATGAAGGGGTGGGTTATTGATGCTTCTGGAATTAAGCGCTTTCCATATGGAAACAGTAGAGATCTCAGCAAATGAGAGTTTTTAAGTGCAACCACATGCGCCAGCTCTTGTTTGAATACATCCTTTCCTGTACACTTTCACTGGCCCCTAAAAAGAGCACTTAAGACTGTAAACCAACTTTGTTGTGTAGACAACTTGTCTGCCCCTGAAAAGACCAAATGGAAAACCAGTGTTGTAAAGATAGTACAGCATCTCTGATGGCATTCTCTGCAAGGATGCTGGGACCTACAAGTAACTGCTGAGCAGTGTTGAACACTTCAAAAAGCTGTTTTATTCTAATCAGTGGCAGGATACAGTGCTGAAATTAAATTGACCTCCTCCATGGTTTCAATGCCCATCCTATGATTCGGTTATCCCTGTTTTTTTGTCACTGACTGCATCTTTGTGTGCATGTGTTCCCCAGGGGCAAGCCTTCACACCGCCGACTCCAAGTATTTCTGGTTCCACCACACTGAAGCAGACACCATGACCGTGCAGAGCCCAGTGGAGATGAACCTTTGTTCAGCCCTGTGGGCTGTAGTGGCCTACGTGGTGGCTGACCTGGATGAAATGCTTCCAAGGTAGCGCTGGACAACAGGAGGACTCGCACTACTGGATCTTCTCAGCCCTTCACCTTTTATCACTACTCCATGTTTAATTATGCCTTCAACTGGGTCCATTTGTATCATGGGACCAGAGGTCACTTGACTGGACACAAAGGCCATGCTTTTCCTCTTGTAATCTATCGGAGTATAGGACTGTAGCTGCAGGAACACTGTGGAGCTCTGGACTAGAGCACCATAAAGATGTTTAGACACTTTTTAAAAGCAGTGTATGTGAACAGGTGTTCTGTGGGTATATATATTTTTTGGGGGGGGAATAAAATAAATGCTGTTGTCAAAGGCAGATTGTAAGTTGTCCATCTCTGTGGAAGTAAGGATGTGAAGTCTGTACAACACCAGTGCCTTCCCAGTGGTGTATGGGCATGGCCAGATTTGGTGAAAATCTTGTGTGTGTGTGTGTGTGTGTGTGTGTGTGTGTGTGTGGCTAGCAGTAATGCAGCGAAGAGCACCCCGTCCCCATCCAAAACAGTTGGGCTGGCACATGCTAGCTTGAGAACAGATGGACATGCTGCCACTGGTCCCAAGTCTCACATGCCTGGTCTGTTCTGTTGTGCGTCCCACTGGTCACAAGTCTCACATGCCTGGTCTGTTCTGTTGTGCGTCCTACTGTCGGTCTTCTATCTGTTCATCTCCTCAGAGTTTGTTCATGCTGTAGAAATGGATTTGCTATATTAAATCAGTAAATCAGATGATAAGTAGGAGTACGTCAAGACGTAAAGACCTCAGACAGTCACAGGTTGGTGGCTGCGATGACTGACTAGATCTTGCCAGTTATATTGAAGGGGAAAAAAACATGACCGTCTTTAGTCATGGGAGAACTGGACATCAGTTTTCGTAATGGGAATCAGGAATGCTAGTGGATTTCCTGAAGATGCTGTCTTGTGCACTATCAAAAAGGGGAACCGGACCGAACACTCATTGCCATGTCAAACCATCCTGCTTTTTGCCGCACTGCGTTATCAAAGGACAAACTTGGCATTCGCATCTCTGAGCCAGGGGAAGAAACCAATTTCCTGGTATTTGTGCATTGGTGCCGCTGCATGCGTGTTTCCTTTTACCGGATATTTTTTGAGGGCAAGAGGGTGCCATTCAAATAAGTTCCGTGGATTCAAAATAACTTTACCAGAAGCGAAATTGAGAGTGGATCGCATTAATACCTGCAAGGGCACTCAGAGAGCACAGTGCTCCACCCAGGTCAAATGCCTCATCATGCGATGTTAACAAAATTAAAAAATAATTTGTGGATTCAAATCTACTCCGAAATATAATGGCTTTTTCCATGGCCTATGCTTCACCCTTCCTCCATGATTCATGAAAAACAAACTGGGCTGGTAGTATGTACCCCCTCTCTCCCCATAAGCCTGCTGACAAATCTGCTGAGGTAAAAATGGAAGACGATTATGGACCTCTGTCTATGTTTTCAGTTTCTGCATGTTTCCATGTTTGAACCACAGGCACTTAGCATTTAATCACTAGCAGTCACTTAGGTATTGTAAAGCTAGCTTCTTAAAACTGAGGCCAATTGTGTTCAAATCCTCTTGTATTCAAGTATTTGCATAGAGTTCATCAATCCCGTGTTTTCCCCTACGTCTCACCCAAGATCCCCTCCCTACAGACAAGATGTATTTGGTCAAATGATGGAGTGACCCTGGTCACTTGAGAGTGCTGTAGATTGCATCACTTGCCTCTTTTGCTTTATTAATGCACCACTCACTCAAATGGGCCAGAGGCCTCAGTCTTTCACTCCATCTTATCCCTTTTTAGATGCACATTTGGCTCAAGCATTTAGAGAGATAGATAGATACTTTATTGATCCCCAAGGGGAAATTCAGGGGGTCTCCGTAGCATACAGACATCACACACAACATGCACTTACAGCAGAAATGGTAAATATAAGTATAAGCATATAACCAAACTCCACTGTACAATAGAGACAGTAGGAGATAAGAAAAACTAACAAAAGTAAATACTAAATATACTATATAAGTTAAATGTAAAAAATCTAGTGTGCTTGAGGGTGATCAAGCATGAGACGCGAGCATTTGTGTTTCCAGGGTTTTTTGGCTTTGAGAGACAAAGCAATTTGAGTCAGGTAAGAGGGCTCACTCCTCCCTCCAGCTGGAGCCTCTCCTCTCATCTGTCTCCAGGCAGAGCAGAGCAGGGCAGAGTGCTGGGGGCTGATGGGCTGCTGAGATGGGTGAGATGAGTGGTACACTGCAGCCCTGGCACCAGAGCTGAACTGCTGCAGCTGGAAGCTTTTACCCTTGTTTGCGTATGCGATGTCAAACCCTCTGAACGCACCAAATAATAATTGGGAGGTTCCATTCAAAATCATGGATTCAAAATCCATCAGTTTTCTTGAATGGTCTGACTCATCCATGCTTGGGGTGAGATCCGGTTGACATCTCTGAAGCGTGGGGTTTCGTGGAAGTTTCCTGTGGGCTAGAGGAGAAAATATTTGGTGGTAAATGCGCACTCATGATGATTACTTATTTTCATAAACATTGGAGATACAGCATCTGAGGTTCACAGCAAATGGATTGTGGTCGCCATGAGAGATCCTAATGGGGTGTAATCACACGAGCGTAGCAACGGAAGCACACTTCTGATTTCCTCCAGATGGAGGTGCTCGTAGAAGGAGGCCGAATTTTCCATTTTCCCTTTGTCCATGACCAGCTCATTAGTGTTGTCTGTCAGGACTACGCTGCACTTCTGCAAAGCACACTTCACTGCGGTTTTATTAGCTGGAGTAATGTTTAAATCTTTCCTATTCTGAACACATTAATGATTGCCTTCCAACATAATATGCAGTGGATTGCATTGCTGCAGAGTAAACTGTCACGGTGATGTGCTTGTGCTGTACATCTGTAATTTAGTCATTTGCATGTTAGGTAAATTTGACAGCTCTTTGAATAGCAGATATTACTGACTGGAAATGGATACAGAATGGCAATATCATTAGTAACAGTCACTACTACATCCTTATTGCTTTTGTGCAGTCAAACTGATCAGGACGGACTTACTCAGACAAAATGCTTGAACAGCACTCTCTTACTTTCTTACTTTCCAAATATATCCTGTCATCTGCAGAAATGTCTGCATAAAGCCATTATTTACCTCTCTAAAGGAAAAGCTTTGGAATGTTTTGGCAGAAAATCCTTCCTTTAGGATCCACTTAGCGCTGTAATTTCACTGAAAGTCGAGATGACTAAGGAAATGTCAGTCATGTCTGATAACCATGTATGTTGCTTTTCACTGATGCTGGTCAACTGGGGTGAAAGAACAGTGTCTCCAGGTAAGGTCATACAAAATGGGAATCATTTGAAAGAATAATCAATGAATGATCTACCCCTCCCTGTGTTATTAAACAATGAATGATCTACCCCTCCCTGTGTTTTTGCATGAATGTTGGCAAACACTTGGCATGGCCAAGTAAAAATAGTATGCACCGGGTTGAAGTAAGAGGTTTTCTATAGGATTACGTTACCTTAGGTCTATTGTTATGTCCATGTTCTTATCATCATATTGCCAGTGCAGGAATGCCTGACCTGTACGAGGTAATCTGGAGCTTTAAAGTTTGGACATGGAAGAGTGGCCGTGCAAGAGGAAACAAAGGAGGCCGTGGTCAGGCAGACCAGGATGAAGTGTGTCAGCAGCCAAGATCAAAAGGCACATATAATTCTCTCATGCACCGCCAGAGATTGCAGGAGTCTGGTTCATTCAGAACAAAAATGACCAACATGAAAGGACCCCTCCAAATGATGTGAGTGTGCTGAGAGGCTGAATAAAGAGCTCTGCAGTCTGGCTTATGGCAAGGGAACATGGGTCCTCAATGGCTCAGACTTGATTATGACCTTCATGGCATTTTTTTTCTGTCTGAAAGGTTTTACAGGATCAGCAGCTGTAAAAGTCATACTGTGAGCCGTAGCAATTATTAGGGCACCTGCCTCTGCAACATGCCTGATTTGTTTATTTCAAAGCAGAACATCTTTGAATTTATGGACAATTGGTTTAATATGCTAACTGATGTAACACAGCAGGTCAAGATATCAGAATTTTTGGCTATTGTCTACAAGCAGCATGTATCTGAAAGCCTTTCAGCATCATTGTGTTGCTCTCATGCTGAGTATTGAGTCATATTTCAGAGTTGTTTCATTTTGAATAGGCTGTATATTAATGCAAGATGTGATCTGTGTTCCACTTTTTGAGACCTTCCATTTTCTGAGGGAGCTGGTAAGCTGAAGACTTGTTTTTGTATTGGGGCGGCTCATAGCAGTTCATATGAAGTCAGGTCAAACATTCTTCATTTGCTTTCAAATGGGAGTGAAATTGTGAACTGCTAATGAACAGTGAATATGTCCAGTGGTGATTCTCCTTGGCCCGCTAACTATAACAAGGGATAAAAAGGAGCGAACTACGCGACAGAGAGCCAAACTGCATGCTCATTATAGCTGATATAGGAGTACACATTTCAGCTTTATTCAGCCTTTTACAGCAAGCCCTTACTAAGATGGATTTCCAGTTTTTTGCCATTTTCTTCATTTTTTTCTTGTCCCACAGTGAGTTTTTTTCCCCTTGTGTGGGTTAGTGGTGTGTGACATTTCCACTAGTTGGCATTTCCCACTTTCTCAGTAATACTGCTGAGAGGCTGTTCTACAGTCTTTGGTAACATGGCAGAGGTGGAGGAGGTGCTTTCGCTGGTGAGCCATGCATTTTTTTTACCACATTAGGTTTTTCAATCTGACTGCTTCTCTTTCCACTAACAGTAATAGGCTGCTCTGTGTTGAGGCAGGTGCCTCTCGTCCCGACTAGCTTTTGTCACGCACTAGGATAATGTCAAGGATGGCCTTCTCTCGGCCAAGGGAGCGGTGGTTTCTCTGAAATGTTGTTTTCTCAAGACACGTCTCCAGTCAGCAGCCTGCAAGTGCCCACACAACCCACAAGGACCTGGAGGCCCCTCACACAATAACTTACAGCAGCTAACTGCACTCTTTGGCTATAGCTTTAAGCCCAACTCACTCCAAAGATTTGCCATGCGATGAGCTGCAACATTCTATGAACCAGCAACTTGCTGCAATGTTCTAAAACCTTGCAACTGTGACTAGACATGGTGAATGCTTTGTGACGGCTTGCAAACAGCCGGCAACGACGTGCAACATTTAATTCACACCGCTGCAACTCCTTTCTGCAACAGTTTCGTCTCGTCGCGAATCTTTGGTGTGAATTGGGCTTTATACAAAGACAGTGCAACTAACACTACCATATCTGAGTTCACAACACAACATCTAGAGCCTGGATATACCATACTTTACTCTTGTTACTGTTGTTGATGTTACAGAAGGAATACAACTTTCTATTTCTCAGATAATATCCCACACCCCTAAATACAATAGTTCCTTGAAAAGGGAACAGTTCTTTTTTGACATTAAACATGAGAAAAAGTGCTGAGACTTATGGAATATAGTATATGTAATGGTTCCGAAGAGACAACAACTTTGATTGAAGGTGGGCAGTGAACAGGAATTTGCACTTCTAAGTGCTGATGGCAAGCTGGTGTCATGGGCAGGCATTCGGCTCATGCTTTTGGGCCCAGAGAATGAAGACATCATTTGTCTTACTGGGTTCCTGTGGTTTGGCTTTAAAGGAGTACTGGGCCAAAGGTGAGGGGGGGCCCTTTGAGATGTAGATGTGTCCCTGTAGAGCTGCACACTAAAAGCTCATCTAGGTTAGACATGCACTGCCTATATCAGGAGTTACAGTTTTGAGCCGAGAAATAAATATGGACTGAGCATTGCCCCCTTGAAGTTCTTCCATCAACCCTGCTGTGCTGTGCTGTGCTATTATCTGATAAATATGGTGGCCGGTGTCATCACCTGATAAATATATAGAGGATGCTGGAAGAAGGATTGTACTGTGTTTCCATTCTTAATAGGTTGAGCATGATAGATAAGATCATCTCTTGTTTTCACCAAACAATCTTGCTGTCACAGTATTTGGGGTGATGTGGTGTCATCTAGTGGGCAGATAGGATATTGCTGTCCTTCCACTGGTAAACATGATAATTGGTACCTGAAATCCAGCCACTGACCACAGCGTTTCATTTCCCAAAGCCAAGCGGATGGGAATGTGGCTGTTACTGTATTTAACCAGAGAAATGGCCGTCCCAAACTCCACTCAGTTATTATGTCAAATATGACCTTCATAGTGGCTTAGCAAAAACTGTCAGTGAAATAGTTTCTGCACTCAAAACAAAAAGGCTTGCATGCATCTTATTTGTCTCTCACAGCCCTTTCATTTCATGTGTAATGGTTATTACAGCAATTATAGCAACAAAACACTATACACCTTTAACACAGAAGCAATAGAAAGGGGATAGGGGCCGAGGGGAACTCCACTATCAAACCAACATGTGGGTTATTTATTATGCTTCTCTTGGTCTTCAGCCACCGGGACTCTGATGCTCCTATACTGTGGCACCCAGAACCCTCTGAAAGGAGAGGGGGTTCACTCAGCCTGGAAATCAGCACAACAAAACGGCAACGTTAAAATGCAATAACAGCTCTCAAATGAGCACTCTGAAGACTGCAGACCTGAGAGACTCCCTCTGCAAACCTCAACTGAGCACCATGATCAGCTGTTCCTTCAGGCTGTTGTGATTAGCCCTGCCCTGCCCTGCCCTGCCCTGCCCTGCCCTGCCCTGTCCTGCCCCATCTAGAGGAATATCTCTGCTCATTTTTATTTTCATTTCACTGAGAATTGCAATGGATTTTCATGAAATGAAACCAAGTGAGTCTGGTGGAACCAGACTAGACTACTGCCTATTGCCTCATGAGTGTGTGCAAGAGTGAGGAGCTGCTCTGTGTGATCACCGATTGAGGTCAGAGGTTAAAAATGGCAAGAGCGCTGGTCGTCTGCACCATGCAGGCAGTGTGAGGAGAAGCAGACAGTCCAACCTGAAACCGGAGAATTATATAAGGGATAATGAATGGATAGTGTGTCCATTTCATAAACTATACGTTGTAGAGGGCAATGATAAACTCTAAATATTCTATATTATATACTTTATATACTATATACTTGGGTTTAGAGTGAGAAAGAGTGAAGAGTGAGGATGGTGTAATGCTGTCTCTGCGGTGGTTACCGCTGTGTCACACTATCCAGCAGGGTTGTTGAGAAGCTCATCCAGAAGCATCATCTTAAACCACACTACTGTGGGCATCTGAAAGTAGCCACTGCTTCGGGTATTCAAAGTCACTATTATGCCTAAAGGCTATTGGTCCACTGTGTATGGCTTGCATCAGTGCCCCGATAGATCCCTGACCTTCTCTGGGAATGTAGATGGAGCTTGAGGGGAGAGAGAAAGGGGATTTGGTTGTTTTTGGGACCTGAAAATGGCTGGGAGCCAAATGTGTGAAAGAGCACATTGCTAAATACCGCACTGACTAAACAAACAGCACTGCCTTTAAAACCAAACCGAGTTCTTGTCTGTATGGACTGCAGCAGGAGAACAAGTTCCTCTGCTTCCATCGTTGAACTTAAGAGTTTTGGTGGCACTAGGTGGTATCTAAAACTGTTGCAGCTCTATTAGGCAATAATGCCAGTAAAAACACAACCTTTCTTCAAACAAACAGGGAGATGTTTCGAATATAGGTTAAATCTAAGGTCTAGCAATTTACCAAAAACGTGATGCTTGCCAACTTATAGGCTGCCTATGGTTTGTAGAATACAGCAGTTGTTTCCTGTGCAGCCTGTAAACATGTGGTGTTTACTCTGATATATGAGAGGTAACGTATACTGCATCTGATTCTGTCAGAATCTGAGGCTTTGCTCTAAGTTTGTTTCCGAGGAAAGTCCTAAGTTGGCAGAAAGGGCTCTTATGTAAGGGAACCCTCAGCTGCTACGTGCTCCACACAGACTCTCTCTCTTCCTCCCACCCCCGTCTCCCGTCTCCCCCACAGCCGATGGATCTCCAGCTGCAGGCCAGGCAGCGCTGAGAGGAATGGACAGGAAGTGCTCATTTATCAGGAGGAGTGTGTGATGTCTGGACGCTCTCCGGCCATGACGGATGAGGGTTAAGGTTACCAAGACAACATGTAAATCCCTTCACCTGCTGGTTCTCGTGTCCCTAGTGCCCAGATATGCATACACGGCACAAAAACGTTTCATTTTCAATCTATCTGCGTTTCCTTTTTGCCAAAGCATATGTTTATGACTGCAATGTAATAACCCAAAAGGTTCTGTTGGAGGATTCCATTTTTAATGCTGTTGTACTGTTGCCACATTACTGCACAGTATGCTATGCTAAATCTGGTGTGTGTGTGTGTGTGTGTGTGTGTGTGTGTGTGTGTGTGTGTGTGTGTGTGTGTGTGTGTGTGTGTGTGTGTGTGTGTGTGTGTGTGTGTGTGTGTGTGTGTGTGTGTGTTGTATGTGTGTGTTAGTTTGCCCTTAGTCCCTTAGTTTTCCCATACTCATTCGGAACATTTGTGCTGCCATTATTTTCTCTGTATGTGGTTTGGCCTTCTATTTGATTAAAAACACAGCCAGAAAATGTGCTCGCACAAACCCACTAAGTAAATAAGATGTTCTGATTACAGATGTTCTGTCTCACTCGGTGATCAGATGATCACTTCTACTGTAGTATGTTGTGTCTTATGAGGAGGCGTGGTGTGTGGATGATGGAAAGATCTGTTGATGTACCATTTCACCATCTGCCTCATTTCTGTGGCAATTCACAGTCAGCAGATCCGCCCACCCCTCACTTGTACTCCTCTCCTGGCTGCGTGTGCTGTGAGAAGTGTACTAGAGGGAAGCATGTGCTCGCTCCTATTCTCTGCTCTTCCTCTGCCTAGTGATATGTGCACAACTACTACATATTAGATTACATTCAACTTTATT
Source organism: Alosa alosa (assembly GCF_017589495.1). Lineage (NCBI taxonomy): Eukaryota > Metazoa > Chordata > Actinopteri > Clupeiformes > Clupeidae > Alosa > Alosa alosa. The sequence goes on along the minus strand of NC_063201.1, from coordinate 30,966,875 downwards.
GTCTTTGTGCAGAGTACAAGTACAGAGACAACGAAATGCAGTTTGTGTCTAACCAGAAGTGCAAAAAAGGAGAAAGTGCAATGTGATATACAAAGTAGGTGGTGCATAGACAGGACAAAAGATATAGTGCAGTGTAGACAGTAGCATACAGTTGTTTTCAGAAGGTGGTTTAGAGTAGTATGAATTACATATAAGTATGTGCAGTGTATTAACAGTAACCTTATAAGAGCAAAATAAATATGACTATGTAATATGAACAATGTATGAACAAATATATGGGAAGCCTGCTCTCTTTTTTTCTCTTCTCTCTTCTCACACACACACACACAGAAAAACACACACACACACACACATACACACAGACACACACACACACACACACACAGACACACACACACAAAAAAAACACACACACACACACACACACACACACACACACACACACACACACACACAGACACATACACACACACACACACACACACAGACAATCTCTCTCTCTCTCACACACACACACACACACACACACACACACACACACACATACACACATTCCTGTGCAGCCACCCTTTATAGGAGACTGCGAGACTTGGAGGCAGTGTGTGTGTGTAACTGTACAGTGGAGCCCCACAGTAACACTAAGCAGACGGAGAGAGAGAGTTAACAACCCTGAAGTGGAGCTAATGGACAAATCACTCTCTCGGTCCTGACGGCTGCAAAGCAGAGCAGCGCACGTTAACACATACAAAGCACATACGCAGAGTTCACCGAGGGGGCTCTGTTGCCAGCTCCCCAGAGCCAGCTGTGGGCTGAGAGACTCAGAGTTTCATGACTCAGCTCTCTCTCTCTCTCTCTCTGTCTCTCTCTCTGGACTTTCAGCAACAACATTTGGCTCGGCTGCTGGGAAACTGGACTGTCTGTCCGTCTCAGACGCATTCCACACTGTGTGGGTTTACGGAGCTGCTACGAGTGTCCTGCGCACTGCCATGCGCCGGAGTGGACTTCTCTGCCCGCGGCTCTGTCTGGCCGCTCTGTTGGTGTGGGCGAGGTGCGGGGCAGGAGGCGGAGAGGAGCGCCACCAGCCGAGTCTGACCACGGGCACAGGTGACGGGAGGGGCTACAGCTCCACGCCGCTCGCCCAGTGCACTTACACCTTCATCCTGCCCGAGATGGCAGGGGCCACCCAGTCCAGATGCCCCGATCAGGGGCCGCAAGAGCTGGGCAGCAGCAACAGCCTTCTGGGAGACGCTCTGCAGGGAGCGCAAGTCCCTGTGGGCCAGCGAATTCAGCACCTGGAGCTGGCCATGGAGAACTACACGCACTGGATCCAGCTGGTGAGTGCTGCCTTAGAGGTGGGGGGAGGTGTGCTGTGCTGTGCTGTGGTGTGGTGTGCTGTGCTGTGCTGTAGTCTAGATTCTCTGTGAATGCACAGCAAGGTTTTAATTTGTTTTTTTTTTCCTTTTGGGCAGAGAACTGATTTAGAGTTTGCTTGTTATTGTTTCATGATCGACCAAATGTGTTAACAGAGTGAGGAAAGTGAAGACTTTTATTAATGTATGTGTATGTGCTCCACTGAAATTGAAGTGGTTAGTGTCGTGGATTTTATATTTTAAAAACTCTTCAGCTGAATGATCTGAATGATGATGTTTTCCGTGATGTGATATCCTGAAATACGTTTTTTCATTGTTGTATTTTGCTTTTTTGATCATTATTTTTTCCCCATTATTCGGTTTAGTATGTGTTTTGCTTATTTGACTTTCACAGAATATTGTATGCATCTATGAACAGTGCTTTCTAAGAAAGTTCCCCTCTACACTCTAACTGAGTGGCAGTGTTTCATCAATAAGACACAGACTATATAAGGGTGTGCCTCTTTTTGAATGTTTGACTGATGATAGTTTGAATCAGGGACCGAAAACGTTTTGCACCTCATTGGGTTGCACTATGCACCTCTTTATTTGATTTGTATGTGGTGCGCTTCCTGTTCTTTCTGACTGTACATCACTGAAATTGAGTCAATACTTCATAGTAAAAACTCTGATGGAAGTCTGATGGAGTAATACAAGGAAAAATCCAAACAAGAATAGTGCTGATGAATCTATGCAATGTCTGGCATATTTTGCATTGCAAAAACCCTCCAACTTTACGGAGCAATTTGGCCTCAACAAGATTGCAACACATTTTACTCTCAAATGAACATTCCGCATTGTCTCCTGAAGGTATCATGTTTTAAATGAATGCTGAGAACGCTGAATATATTTGGTCACGGTTGATTTAAAGGATTCACCACTGGGGATGGAGTCTGTTTTATTTGGTACTCTGTAAAAAGTTTAAAAACAACCCTACCAACTTTGAATGTCTTTGCTTCCTGCAATATTTTTGCATGGAGTGCTGTAATATGTAACCATTGTAACATATCAGACTGTCTGTCTGCTCATACATTACAGTACAGTACAGTACAGTAAATAGCTAGAGCTGACCTTATCCACTGTGGACATACATTACGTTGACAGAGTAGTGCCCTGACTGCAGCAAACAGAGGCCCTTTCCAATTCGATACAGCTTGACATGATCTATCAGAGGATAGATGTTAGTATGTTCAGTCTGGATAATGTTCAGCTCTACACTGACATCTTAAAACACATGTGCACCCTATATTAATGGTGCCATGGCTCTGTGCCTTGGGGCAGAAATCTAAATGTGTTTTGATGGGTAAGATTGATTGGAACCTTTTCATTCCTCAATGTTTCTTCTAAGCCATTTTAGGACAGGACTCATTCTGTGAGGCCGGACCACAGAGAGAGAGAGAGAGAGAGAGAGAGAGAGAGAGAGAGAGAGAGAGAGAAAGAGAGAGAGATAAACACTTATCTGACAGCACACTCTCAGTCAGCATTATGCAGTCCAGGCCATTCTGTAGCCATTCTGAATAGCATACTTCACTGACATCAGTGTCTACCAATACCTTTTGATCCTGCTCCAGTAATTCAAACAGAGAGATTTAATAAACAAGCTATTTACACAACAACAAATGTTTTCAATGAAGCCATAGGCCTGTACAAAACTTCTCAAATGTAAAACTCTGAAGCTGTTGATACACAACAACTTTTTGAGCAACGTAAGCTGGACAATGTTTCTGAGTATTGTTTTTGTGGCGCATTCCTATTGATATTGAGCCACATTCTTTCTTTTGTAGAACTTTAATCACCTGTAAGCAAATTATCATGACCATCCAATCAAAACACAGTGAACTGGCTATTTACTTGCCCAGCAACATTGCTCAAAACGTTGGCACATCACCACCTTGAGATAAGAAGCCTTTTTAAACGTGTGAATATGGTGGTGAGACAGACACCAGGTGAGAACGTTTGTGTCAAGAAACTGTGCAAAGATTTCTGTACAAAGATTTCTGTACAAAGATTTCCCTCTGCATTGTTATTCAGGATAAGAGATGCTGAGGGGAATGAGCTGACATGATGTTATCCTGCTATGGTTCGTATGTGCTATACATTTTAAGGATCCGACATAACCACAGTGCAACAGATTTATATTCATCACAACTGGGCCAGAGTCTACTCAACCAATTGCGCAGATTTGTACTCTAGAGTCTCCTTTGAAATCTCCTTCAAGGCACAATGAGATCCAAGAATGTCCATTTTAAACATACTTGAAATGAACAAAGACCTAAAACAACAGCAGGATCCAGGATAAATCATGTTACACTGGGAGAGTTGTTATTGTAGCCTAGCATCAATACCACTTACCTTTAACCCTACTGTAACAACAGAATGGGTAATCATGTGCTATTTGTTTTTCTATATTGCACATCAAAGGCAATCATTTGAAATCCACTAGAAAGGTCCAAGACCTTTCTGAAAATGACTGGAAATGAAACATCTGCAGAGTATACTCACATTTGGACATTTCACTGCCTTACATGTTAGTTGACTGTCTTCCAGATTGAGGGGTCAGTGAGAAATAATGCTAATGTCGAGGCAAGGAGATTGGAGCACAGCACAGTCAATGAGGACACTGCTGCCATTTTGGATCTCAGCACCAACTTGCTCTATCAGACAGCCAAACACACACGAAAACTAATGGAAGTTGAGACACAGGTGAGCTACTTTCACACATGAATACATGTCCATATCTAGGCTTTCACACTTCATTCCTTGGGATTAGTTAAATGTATACATTGGTAAAGATGTAACAAAGGTCCCCACAGCTTCCACCAACCACATTGCCAAAAGATCAATTAGCATGCTAATAAGCCTGTATCAGTTCCAACTATGCTATTGTTGGTGGGTTTTTTTTAATGAAGTTTTGCACGCATATTGGATAACATTTTACACATGATTGTCTTGACAGTGTTTTAGTAAATTGATATGTACACTACTTCAATAGGCCTAACTGTAGTGTTTCTGTTTTATAGGTTCTGGATCAGACCTCCAAGCTAGAGATTCAGCTGCTGGAGAACTCTTTGACAAAAAACAAATTGGAGACCCAGCTGTTACAGCAAACCAATGAAATCACTAAGTTGATTGATCAAAATGGGTAAATATACACTGTTCTGTCCAGGCAAGGCCTGTATCATCTGGCATCATCACTGAGAGGAGGAAAGGGCCGTTCATCCTGACTGCTGTCTCTGTCTCTGCAGTGTTGTAGAGCGCCGCTTGCGTGACATGGAGTCACAGCATCAGCAGCAGCTGCAGGCCTTGAGAGAGGAGCGCTCGGGTCTGCAGAGGGTGGTGCTTCAGCAGAGCCAGCTGACAGAAGAGCTGCAGAGCCACGTGCGCCTGGTCACCAGCAACAACAGCCTACTGCAGAGCCAGCAGCAGCAGCTCAGGGAGGCCATCAGACGCCTGCTGGAGGTCTGCTCCAAAGACAAAGGTATCTGCAGTGGAGTTAGCCTAGCGTCACCTACCAACTGAGACACCAGTGCCAGCTAACCTAAAGCGTCCATATGTGGGTAGGATTTAGTTGGTTTGGTGATGAGTGTAGAGTGGGGCAGTACTAATAATAAAGTTGGACAATAACACGATCTTTATTGGACATTTTTAGCATTTAAGAGAGAATGCCAATGTCTACCATGCAAAGAGGTACTGTATATTTATAGATCTTGTTGCTCTATATCAATGAGATCAATGAAACTGTAACTTCAGAACCTGTCTCACCAGCACCAGAGATGTTCTCAGACTAAAAAGAATCTCTTGAGTCATCACCTTATCACATCTCTGTTGACAGAGACATTCCTCTCTGAAATATGTACACAACAATGTTTCCTCATATTTGTGTGGCTACCCACAATAAATAATTCTTTAATAAAAATAACAATTAAAAATAATTTCTTGTGCAACGTAGTGCCATTTTCCAAGACGAGACAAAGGAGAGATTGAACGCCAAATTTTTATATTTGAGACATAATTGTGCTTATCATCAGTGCAAGAGTGTGTCCATTAACTCTTATTTCCTAATTTAACCCTCTTTAAAAATAGCCCTTTTCTTGACTCATGCCAAATCTAACATCTTAATGCAACATCTTAAAATACTATTCTCTTATTTCAGTATTTCTCTTATTTTTGAACACCAGGCAGTATAAAAGTATACATTTATCTCCTAAGACCAAATAGAAAGCTCTGAGCTTTAGCTACTTGGCTGTTTGTGCTAAGGAGGTACACACTTCATGTAAATGTGATGAATAGGGGCATGCTTCTACCCACGACAACAGTGTTGCACAGTCCTGTTAGAGAGCAGGTGCACCTCGGCAATATCAGAGACTCCATTCTCCGTTTAGCATCAAGATGAGCTCAAAGCCATTATTTCAAATAGAGGGTGACACGGGAATCAATTTTCACTCCTGTCCCATCCCGAGCCCGCACAAATACTCCTGTCATATCCCGATCACGTGACAGCCCCCCAAAAAAATTCTGTCCCGCAAGATCCCAGTCAATTTAGACAGATTTTTGGAGGATAAAAATGTTCAGTGTTCAGGAATAATTTCAAGTTATTTCTGAATTCCACAATAATTTTGGAAATAGCTATTCACTGGCCCTCTGCTGTGACTCACAATTGAGTAACAAAGGGAAGAACTAGTCTCTACTACTCCTCCTGTCCTCATCCTTTGTCCTGTCGCCATCTTCTCCAGACTCTTCATCCCTGTCCTTCTGCTCTTTTAGCTGTGTATATATTGCAACATGTAACATCGCTGCCTTTGCAGAAACAATAATTAGTACAGGCCAGGCCTGCGGCTGCACAGCTGCACTTTCCAGATACATGTATACACAGTTTTAACCCAGCTTTGCAGTTACTGCTGATAACATCTAACAAATCAGCAGGAGCAACAGGACTTGAATCGAGGGTGGGCGAGTTCCTCTCCTTTCTTCATACCTGTCTTCTTACTCCATCCAAACGCGGTGATATCCACAGCCGGTGGATCAGGGCGGTCTGCTGCTTTCCAAAGCAGCACCTGTAGATGGGCGCGTTTTCCATGGAGGAGTAAGTTGCGTTCTGTAGGAGACAGTGTCTTCAGTGCTGGAGGAGCCGGGAGTGGGAGGCCTCACCGCCAGGGATGGATTACTGCACGGGCCTACATGTACCGGGCCCAGGGTCAGGGGGCCCTGAAGCCCAAGCCTTTGCATTAAATCATTGCCTCAATATCAACACATCAGGATGTATGGTGTATGAATCTGATTGAATTTAGTCCATCCCCAAAATGCACCAGTATACAGGAAATCACATCAAACAAATTAAAACATTTCTGAGGAAGGACCCCCAAACCCCCCTTCCACATGCGACAATTAGTGGGGGGCCCTTAATACATCTGGGCCCAGGGGCCCGAAAGTTCATAATCCGTCCATGCTCACTGCTAGGTGGATGCCCAAGCAAAAGGATCCAAAGAGAGCCCTTGTAAGGGGTACTAAGAAGCTTACAGAGGCCTTCAGTAGAAGCCACGGGAGGAGACCAGCCGTCGCCTGGGCCTGGATACGGGAGGAATGCTAGCCTGAAGAGGATCTCAATGCAGTGGACACGGCGGAGAAGGGCTTCACGCGACCGGGAGAGCAGCCTTGGAAGATGAGATGGTGGCGACCTGGGCTGACTTCACCGTGAGAAGACCTTGAGCCCCTGGCCCCATAGGCAGCTTTAGGTCGGAGTTAGGCGGTGGCCCTGTCTCGCGAGCAGAGCAGAGGTGGAGCGGCAAGTAGGTGGTGCCTTGAGGATGGACGGTTGGCGGAGCCGTTTGAGGCACAACGGTTGGGCAGCTCTGGCGGAAGGGCCCTCTAAAAAAACGGAACTCTAAGCCTTTGGGTGCACCATCTTTGTGGGAGGCACCATGCTGTGCGGGTGCCTGTGCTTGTTGGCCTGTTCGCCGGCGCTCTTTAGAAAAATAAGGGGAAAAAAAGTTTGTTGTGTGAAACTGGATGGCATGAGCCAGAGAGAAGGTCTAGGCCTTAGGCGCCGTGGCCCAGTGGGAGCGGCCGGGAGCAGCGGAGGACGCTATCGCGACGAGGCAGCAGAGGAGGGACGCTTAACGTCGGTAGCTGTAGCCCGGTGCGCGCAAGCGTGGTCCGGGCTACGATGGAGCTGGAGTCTGCTGCCCCGACTGGCGAGACGACGGAGCAGAGCGTTGGAGGTACAGTGCCAGTTATGGTGCTCAGTGGTGGGGAGTCTGTGCCAGTGGAGGCTAGGCCCCGCCAGGTGTTGGAGGAACGTTGCGACCTTGCGAAAGTGCGACCTGAGGGTGTTCTCTGAAGGGAGCTGGGGACGAGCGGCGACAGGCCAGGTGACTGCCAGCACTACCTGCATTGGGCTGCTGGTGGTTGTGGTTCCCCTGGGTGAGTAGGGCTCTTGCGGTGTGTGCACCCCACCTGCTGTGTGGCAGTGCCAGAGACTTTGCTGGACTGAAATGTGCCGAGGGCGGCAATGGCTTGTTGGGGGAGCTGTGTAACGTCAGCGTGCTGGACTGTACTTGAGATTCCCACAATGTTTCGAGCTGGGGATTCTGGGAGAACTTTGGGGTTGTTATGTGTGCTTGTGCCTGTATGGTGCGGCTGCGTCCAACCCTATGTGTGTAAGGTGCGAGTGTTCTTGACTTCCCTGGCGTGTGCTATGTTCTGTGCCGATGTCCCTGCTCCCGACCTTTAATAAAGCTTTTGATCTCATCAATCATTACACCATTAAATCTGCTTAGCATCATTAGCATGCTGCACATATTTGTTAAAGCTCTTGCATTCAAGTTGAGTGATCATCTCAATACCAATGTTTCCCAAAAGGGCTTGTCCCTACGAGAAGAGTATTACCTTAAACACACATGAGGAAACTTAACAGTCCAATCAGTAGACTATGATGAGCCCAGCCAAAAACTCCAATAAAATTTGTATCAACTTTGAGGGACAGCTATGACCATGCAGGATTATCCAGACCAAACGTGACGATTTTGCTACATACTATTCCTATTTATGTACCAGCATGCAAAATTTGAGCCTCCTACATGGTTTAGTTCTTGCGCTGTGGGCTTGTGAACTTTGACAAAAAAAAGAGGCCGAACAAAATCGACACCCCCTTCCCCCTGTAAAACTGGCTGTATCTTGGAAAGTATTGATCTTACATAAAAGTAATTTTACAGTGTGTCTCCTGGGTAACATAGGTACACCTGGTAATTTTTTCAGAATTTTTTGAGACCTAAGTGCGTGGGCCCTGGTTGAACTGACGTGGAATAACCCCTATTGAAATGTCTAGCCCGACCCCTCCAAAAAAATCAAGGTTCGTATCAAACCGTGGGTCAACGGTCAAAAATTGTGATACGAATCGAATTGTTAGGTTGGTGTATCGTTACTGCCCTACTGTATATCGCTACAGCCCTATCCTCCAAAAATCTGCCTAAATTGGACCAAAAAACTCAGCAAAATCATCTTAATGAGAGTAAAAATGTGACCAAACCAAGTTAAAATAGTGATTTTGAATATTGAAAATGTCAGATATGGACTCAGCATCTCCAGTAACCCCTAAAAACATACTATCATTGACCATTTTGGCCAAGCAGCTCTTATAATATTATCAATATAGGCGATTATGCTAATATATGCTAATTAGCTCAATTACACAAATTGCCCAACATATGCAAATTAGCATCCGGCAGTTTCTGCATGCTGAGAACCCATACTATATATTTCAATCATAAAACTTTGGTATAGGCCTACTCAACATTTCCGGGTCCACAATGGGGCTCTATGGGCTGTCCACCGGACCAAATCCCGTCCCGCTCCATATGTTGATGTCTAAAGTTATCCGACTGTTAGGCTACGCAGTAGCGTGCGGTGACCATCAGTTTGGTAGGGCAGAAAGCCTTGTCTAACTTTTCTTTAATAGCCGATCATTTTGGGCTACATTAAAATTACATATTTTACAGGACTTTGTGTAGGCTATGCCTAAATCATTTCATAGTCAGAATAGTAGATCTCATCCCATCAGTTAAGTTTGCACCGTTCTCATCACGTTAAACCAGCGAAGCATAGCAACGTTGTTGCTATGGGTAAACAAAACAATTTTTTTGTGTTCCGCCAGGGTTATGCGATAAATATATTGAGGAATGCGATCGTCAAGGTGCCATGCCCCAACATTGCATGACACATTAAACTCGACGAGAATCGCTTTCCCGGACAGCTCGTGCAATTGAATAGAGCTGTCCTTTGCTGACACTTTCGCCTGGAACTGTTTCTTTGCATCCATTTTGCCTAAAGCTGATTGATTGTGAACAGGGCAGCTGCTTTGTCTTGCTCTGATAGGCTACCAATCAACAAACGTATTGTGGGTTGTAATTGGTTCTCTTTTCTAAAACAAAATGCCTCACGTCTTTGGGCGCACTCACTGCATTGCAGCGTCATTTTTTAAAATTTAATCTCTGGCTTCCCGCCAGCTCCCGTTTATTATTTCCTGTCCCGTCCCAATCACGTTACCAACAGTAAAATTTACTCCCGTACTGCGGGAAACCCGCGGGAATACCGTGACCCGCGGGAGTCCGGAAAAATTGTCACCCTCTAATTTCAAAGCAACACCATGGAGGTTTTGTCCAGAACTAGAAGAACTAAAAGCCTCTAAACATGTTGCATAGTGTTGGATAAAAGAACTACACCTACATCGTCTTGCTTTAAAGCCAAATTTGTCATTGTTTAGTTTAATATGGAGAGGATATGCTGGCTTTGGACATATTGTATTTTCTTACAGTTTTATTTGTTTTGTTTCAGTAGAGGCCTCCAACAGCCTACAGCAGGCTGATGAACAGAGGACATTTCGAGACTGTGCTGATCTTTTCCATTCTGGTTTCAACAAGAGTGGAGTCTACACCATTCATCTGACAATTCAGTACACTGCAAAGGTCAGGTCTGGTGTTGTCATGGGCGGATTATGAACTTTCGGGCCCCTGGGCCCAGATGTATTAAGGGCCCCCCATTTATTGTCGTATATGTGGGAGGGGGGGTTTGGGGGTCCTCCCCCAGAAAATGTTTAATTTGTTTGATGTGATTTCCTGTACTCTGGTGCATTTTGGGGATGGCCAATACTAAATTCAATCAGATTCATAGTCTACATCCTGATTTGTTGATATTGAGGCAATGATTCCATGCAAAGGCTTGGGCTTCAGGGCCCCCTGACCCCTTGGGCCCCTGGGCCTGGGCCCGGTAGGCCCGTGCAGTAATCCATCCCTGGGTGTTGTGGTGTCTACCATTATACTACTGTTTTTTGGATAGGTTCAATACTTCAGTACTGCAGTGAGGTACTGACAGCTATATGTAAGATCATAATTATTAGGGCAGGCTTTAGGCCTTTATTAAAGGGTTTCCTTATATGCTGACAGCTATATGTAAGATCATCATTATTAGGGCAGGCTTTAGGCTTTTATTAAAGGGTTTCCCTACATACTGACCTAAATGTTTCCATAAGGTTTTGCTTGTTTGTCTTCATTGGGATAAATAAACCTACTCCTGTACTCACAAGAGCAGTTGTGCCTATCTACCAATGGGAAAACACTGGGTCTTTTGCCATTATATCTGACTCAAATGTGCCAGTTGTCTGGTTGGTATTAGCTTGTTCTGGGAATGCTGTTGACTGCCCCACCAATGTAGCAGATGTTCCCGTCCAGTGAGCATGGTTTACCTGCACAAAGGTGGCAAAAGCCAAAAATCTTATCAGTGGAAACCACCACATAAAAACTTTCTTCCACTGATGTCTGATAAGATAAATAAATAATAAATAATAAACAATAAACATCCACATAACACGCATGCTTGGGTTACCCACACAAGCTTGTTTCTCTGGCTTTAGGGACTGACTCCAGTGTATGCAGGTTAGAGGCATGTTGATTTAGTTTTTCAGATGTTGATCTAGTGTACCAAAATCTCGATCTCTTGTCCTGGATGCAAATGGTGTTTGTTATTTGTCCTCTGTAGGTTTACTGTGACATGGACACAGCAGGAGGAGGGTGGACCATGATCCAAAGGAGACAAGATGGCACCACAGACTTCCACAGGAGCTGGAAGGAATATAAGATGGTACTTTTTTATGAGACACCCGACTAACTTGTAGATCAAATGTAGGCTAGATCAATCCAGATCAAATCTATGCATTTACGTGTGCCTTTCTCTATCTCTCTCTCTCTCTCTCTCTCTCTCTCTGTGTGTGTGTGTGTGTGTGTGTATGTGTGTGTGTGTGTGTGTGTTACAGGGCTTTGGCACTGTCTCTGGAGAGCACTGGCTGGGGAATGAGCTTGTGTTCCTGTTGACCAGTCAGGGCCAGTACTCCTTGAGGGTCGAGCTCACAGACTGGAATGACCAGCAAGCATTCTCTCAGTATGAACAGTTCCACATCTCTAATGAAAAACAAAAGTACAGGTGTGTTTCCTAAATGCTGATGTGGCATTTAAATAAACATATCCGAGTTTGCTCCTCCTCCGTGTGCTTTACAGGAGCTGGACCATTTACAAGAAACTAATGCTGCTTCCTGGATTGTTCCTTTGTTCCAGTTTTTATTCCTTTTCCAGTAACTGTGCACTTAATTGATATCCTCATTCAGAACATTCTCTTCATTCCTACATTCAGAACGTTCTCTTCATTCCTACATTCAGAACATTCAAAGAACAAAGAACATTTAATTGCAATACTATACCAATCAATGATTGCTTCCTGGATCGCAGTCATGCCTTGAATATTTTTTTCCTTTTCTGACAGGCGCATTTCATGTGACATCTTTGTTCAGCTTGTCTGTTTCAACATTGAAATAATAACATTTGTACATTTAATTTTTTTAAATGTACAGTTTCGTAAGTATTTTAGGTTTGGAAACATCTGGATTTTGGATTACGAAAAACACATGTGCAGATCCTCCAAGTTAGATTTGTCATTGTGATCAATCTCTGCTGACACCCAAGATTATTGAAAATAGTGTTTCAAAAGACTAGGTGCACGAAAGGCTCCTGCATGGTCATTATGTCCGGTGGAGTGTCAGCTGTGTTGTATCTGTGCTGTGTTGTAACAGCATCTTCTGTTGTATTCTGCTCCTTACTCTGACACAGAATATCTTGTTTGGCCAATTATAACAGTTTTACCACACGCATAAATCCTTCTTTATTGTAACATGCTGATTCCCTAGTGCAACACCGAATCGGGTCCATGTAGACACTATAGGGTAATCATGTTGGTTGCTAAGGTGGTTGCTAGGGTGTCATTATGGAAGTGGTTGCTAGGTTGTTGCTAGGGTACTTAAGGTGGTTGCTAGGTTGTTGCTAGGGTACAATTACATTAACAATAGCGGCAGGTTCAAACACACCTGGCTCCACCGGAAACAAATGAGCGTACAGATAGCCTTTCGTGCACGTAGCCTATTCCCGTTACAGTAGGTTGTTAAAAGTAATCTTTCTGGGATCTTTTTATCTTGTGTCTTACTGGATCCATGTTGTTTCCGTGACCGCTTTGTGTCCAGGAAGCAATGACAAGAAGATCAGCAAAGATAGTCATTTGCCTGTTAGTGTATAATTTTCACCTCAAGTTCATCACAGATAATAATGTTATTAAAACAAGCATACTCTTTCTTTTATCAGTATGTTTTTCTTTGGTCACTGAAGTGATGGCACATTGAGCTGGATTGACAAACACTCTCGTCTCTGTTGTCGTCTGTGATAGCTCAAACGCTGTCATCTCTGTTGTCGCCTGTGATAGCTCTGTCTGTGATAGCTCAAACGCTCTCGTCTCTGTTGTCGTCTGTGATAGCTCAAACGCTTTCGTCGTCTGTGATAGCTCAAACGCTCTCGTCTCTGTTGTCGTCTGTGATAGCTCAAACGCTCTCGTCTCTGTTGTCGTCTGTGATAGCTCAAACGCTCTCGTCTCTGTTGTCGTCTGTGATAGCTCAAACGCTCTTGTCTCTGTTGTCGCCTGTGATAGCTCAAAGGTGCCCATGTGCCAGTCGCTGCTATCACTGATATGACTGGCATTTATATCCCACTGGCACATTGCCAGTGATCTGCCCTATCTACCCTACTGTATAACATATGGCCTAAATAAACACAGTTCAAGTGGTGGTCACTACACTTAGCAGGTCTGAATTCCAGTGTTGTTGTGCTACCAGCAACGGAACACTTTCTGATGTGAGCCAGGGGTCACTGCATCGCTCTCATACTGCAGGGCCATGCGGCCAGATGAGCAACGTGCATCATAACATTGCTCTTGAATCATATTCCTCAATTACCTTCCTATATATCTTCATCTTAATATTTATGACAATATTCATCTAATATTTCTTTCTTTCAGGTAATTCATTCATAGTTTCACAAGCTATTGTTGTAGTGTGAGAATGCATGTCCAATCTCAGCCTGATTCCCCCCATCACTCACATTATGCTGATGAAACATTTATAGTCTCTTTGATCAAGTACTCATAGTGCCCTTAAGCTTATGTGAACAGGCTGCCTAAATATAAAGATGAACTCTATTAGTGATGAAGCACCTGCCGTCGGCCATCTGTCCAGGTGTCCCCGCTGTGCCCGCTGCATGAACTCACACAGGAGGCGTCCAGTAGGAGAGAATGCCAGACCATGCCAGAAAACCGCCTCGCTCAGCTTCCAGATACCCTCAGTGTTTGCGCTCACTAAATCACTAAACCTCTGAGGTGTGAAGGTCTCCCAGAAAATAAATGAACCAAATTGGAATTAGGACATTTGGTAACACTTTACTTGAAGGTATATACATAAGAGTGACATGACACTGTCATGACACATCACATGAACCCTAACCCTAACCTCTAACCTCTAACCCTAATCCTAACTCTAACTCTAACTCTAACCCTAACTTGTCATGACAAAAACGGAATGACACTTAGAGAAGTGTTAGATAAATGTTTATGACTTGTTTATAATGTTTATGACACTTCATGTGAAGTGTAATCGGGCATTTTACCGTTAAAAAAAATCTTTATTTATTCACACCTCTGACTCAATTGCCTCAAAGTATTGGGACTTCAATGAAATGCTGTCCCTAATGTGTCCCTTCTGTCAGGCTATCTGTGAAGGGCTACAGTGGGACTGCTGGCAGACTCAGCAGCTTGGTCTCTCGCGGAGCTGACTTCAGCACAAAAGATGTGGACAATGATAACTGCATTTGCCAGTGTGCACCGCTGCTCACTGGAGGCAAGTATGATCAACACCACAGTCTTCTTTCACTTCAATGTAGCCAGTACCCAAACTCATACACCCAGCACATTGTCACTGGCAAAGGAACAACACAAACCAAAAACGTGATTATTATTTTAGGCTTTTTCAGTGAGGAAAAATGTATTAGCAATTATAATGGTCAGTATAAATAGAATGAAGGACATGTTCCGTTTCCCAATGAACGATGGACTATGGTTGGCCCTCGCTCTGACAGGTTAGGGGTATGAGTCCAAAGTTGAGAGACTGATGACCCAAAATGAGATAGCAGTAGCAACCTGTGGCAAAACCTGGGGCAGCCGTGGCCTACTGGTTAGGTGTTCGGGCTTGTAACCGGTGGGGTAAGTGGTTGAGCACTGCTCTCCTATGCCCACATCCACGGCTGAAGTGCCCTTGAGCAAGGCACCTAACCCCTCACTGTGTGGTGTGCCACTGTAGCAAGTGCCACTGTAGCAAGGCTCTGCTCCGGATTAGTGTGTGCTTCACCTCACTGTGTGTTCACTGTGTGCTCTGTGTTCCACTAATTTATGGATGGGATAAATGCAGAGACCAAATTCCTTGTATACGCAAGTATCCTTGGCCTAGAAACCTGACTTACATTTACATTTTACATTTACAATATATGTTAGCCCAGTGTGTAGCTGGTTTTGCTGGTTTGTAGGTCAAATGATAATGTTATTTTCCCTGTCATAGATATTGGTGTTTTACCTCATGATTATTAATCAAATCTATATTCTTCCTCATCATGCAGGCTGGTGGTTTGATGCTTGTGGCGCCTCCAATCTCAACGGTGTCTACTACAGACAAGGCCAACACATGGGCAAACTCAATGGCATCAAATGGCACTATTTTAAGGGCCCTAGTTACTCTCTTCACAAGACCACCATGATGATCCGTCCGTTGGACTTTGGAGACAGTGTCAGAGGACTCAAAATAGGTCATGATGCATCTGAATAAGGAACTTGACAGTGACGAGAATATGACAGACTGGAATTGATTTCCTTACCACATATCACTCATCACACATCAACCAGTTTGGTTTGACTGGCATAGGCTTGCATTAACAGTGTTGCATCACATTTGACCTGTTGTCCCCTCTAATGTTGCATGCAAATTTAAACATTGTAACCCTAAAGCAAGTTCGCTACAAAATCAATTACATATTACATATTAAGTTACATATTACATAGTGTCCAACTAATAAATAGGAGTTGCAGCATATCTTCAATATCAAAACAATATGAAAGTTTATGGTAGATTAATGTCCAGCTTCTTTTTCTCTACCCTCGGTCCAAAACCTTTGCTTCAACAAGGTCTCAAGGACAAGATCTGTTCTACTGTGCTTCAGCCCAGGAACATCCTGCCACCAGCTGATTGACTGCACTGCACATGAACTTTAAATAGGAATATTTCTGACATTTGCCTACTATTATTTAGACCTGGGTGAACCCAGACAAACCTGTTAGCACATTTATATTTGCTCTGCAGGTTTGTCTGGAAAGGATCCCATTGATGGCCATTTCTGATCACTAATCCAGCATGGGGTGGGCTTTAAATGATGATAGATAGAGCAGCAACTGTCATTATTAATGATTAGTTCATGATACATGATGTCTGGTGATGCGCTGATGATATACTGTTCAGCTGTGCGCATACAGAACATAGAGTATGCATTGTGTACATCATCCTTATTCCCATCCTGTCATTGCTTTTTTCTCATCACCTGACTATTTGCAAATGACTAATTTTCTCATCTGAAACTAACCGTCATCCACATACAAGCACAACAGCTACACAAACTTGTCCAACCACACACATGCTCAACAACTTTTGCATGCTGTCAGAGTCATGACCAATGGAGATGTACAGTATGTGTCTGCTTACATGGTAGAAGGCTGGCTTCTATCTCACAGTACTAACATTTAAAAATGCTCTTTAACACTATACTGCACAGCAATGAAATGCACCGTATTGGTGAGGGGATTTATTAGTCCTGATTGCTTTTGAAGCAGAATGTGTACTTTTGCTGCCATCTTCTCTCCCTTCTTTGAGGACATACTTCCATTTACTGTATGACGCATTTCTGACTGATGCTGTCTGAAGGTCTAGTCTTAGCACTCTATTGGTGCTCAGATCTCACCTATGACACAGAATGAAGGCAGCGCTGCTGGTATGGGGGATGAAGGTTCATGGAACAGAAGCACAGCTGCCCATGGCCTCAGCAACACAGAGGGCAGCTGGTCCACACATTGTTCACATTATTGAACCTGGGGACCTCACGCCAATTGTGTATATTGTCAACTAACTGCTCATCTGACACAAGTGGGTTAAATGGAGTTCAAATGATTGCACTGATTGGCTATCTCTTACTGTATGAGACATTTGATTTGACCCTACTTGGCACTCCTTCTTTCTTTCTTTTTTGGGAGGGTTGAATTTGGGGTGAGGGGTGAGTTTGTTTGGTCTTTGCCTATATTACAGGGGACATCTGCAGTGGAAGTGAAGTCATGAAGAGGATTGTATGGGCTAAAATAAATGAGAGAAATACATATTTGATACCTTTGCACTGACTGAGTTCAATACAGTGTGTCAAATGTAAATGTATGTTATCTTCCTGACCACTCAATGAGGGGAAAACAGTGCATAAAAATGTGCGCCAGTTTGGAGCGAGAACAATATGAATTTTCCAATATTTTTTTTAATAAATATCTTATATTACATTTTTGGTCATTTGCTTGTCAGCATGTTGAGAGGGTGGAGCTGACAGATGGAAGTCAATGAGGGTGTGTGTGTGATAATAAAAACGGCATCAAGTAATTGTGAAACTTGTCTACCAGAGTCTGCTGTCAAGAAGTCTGTTGTGGAGGCATCGTGTGTGTACAGAAAATGGTCAGTATTCAATTCTAAAATGATTTTTTCTCTCCAAGTTCATGTGTTACTTATATACATTGCAAAAGCAGCTTATCTAATAAGATCTAGCCAAGTGTTATTAATCTTATGTCAAAGATCTATGGCATAATATCTATGCCTTAAAATAAGTCAAAATGATCTTACGAGAGAGCCCTAGGTAAGTTCCTTTAAACTAGTTAGATTTTACTTTTTGCAGTGTAGAACTGCTTATTACATCACTGTCTATTTAATATTTGCATCTATTTTTTTTATCACCTCACACCCTTAAATTATGAAATGTATTTAAAAGTAATGGATACATACATTACTTTGCTTGTTTGCTGGTTGATATTGTTAATTGATTGTAGAGCACTGTAAGGATGCCCAGCCTGCTTCCCTGGATGGTCCTCTGTGTGCTGGGGGTCACATCCCTGACTCAAGGTGAGCCGGATTTCTGTGATTCAACCAAAGCCAATGTTTTTTTAGGACTGTGGTATTTCCTGTTTTTCTCAGTTTCTTTGTTTTCCATTGTATACAGATGCCACAATCTCTTTTATTTGACTGTTGAAGGCTGACTTTTTCCTCGCAATTTTGACTTTATCTCGCAATTGCTCATTTTGACTGAACTGAACTGGAGTTGACTGAAGGAGAGGGTATTGTGCAGCTCTCAGGGAAGTACAACTACAGAAACTACATCTGGCAGTTGATGTTTGTCACCAGCAGAGGGCGCTCTCTGGTCGCTGGCCAGCCCTCTGGATCCTCCTTCAACTTCTATCCTACCAACAGCAGCAGTGAGCTGCTGATTCTGAGTGGCAGGGTCAATAGATACGGCATCACCGCCATTGGGGCACACTGGGGATGGTCAACATAATCCGGGGGCAGCTCTGCTGCTGACCCTGTGTCTCACCGCTGCTGCTTGTCTCTATTTTTCTATGACGCCAGCAGCCTCTTAAATATTGGTATGTTTGTATCGGGACTATTGATACTCATGTTTCTGTTACTATCAACTTTGTACAGTCATTTCCTGTGTATTAGCCACATTGTATATAAGCCGCAGGACAGTGTTTTATGCAAGTTAAAAGAAACAAAACCATATTAATACTGTATTAACTGCCCCCATGTTTTAACCTCATAGCTGAAGAAATTTTGCAAAATCAATGTATAAGTCGCGGCTAATAGTTTATTATCATCAAATGTGTTATCATCAACTTAGTTTGTTTTCTGATCTTTCTAGTCTTACTATGAATACACATGCAAAGATCATATCACTGGTTCTTGTGAAAACTGATGACCCTAAATGAAGGCCCTGTATTGCTTACAATATCAGTCCACGTCACAACAAATTCAGGTCTCTATGTGACAAATTCATGTATAAAAATGGCATATGATCCTAATAAAGAATTGATGGTAATATTAAAAACAACAAATTACTATGTTGTGCTTATTATATTGATTAATATTATTATTATTAGTAGTAGTAGTAGTAGTAGTAGTAGTATCATTGGATGACAACAAATATTTCATGGTAAGGATATGCAAAAAAATATTTCCAATGTCATTGGAAATGAGTATTTTGAACATTTGATATTTAGTTTATGTTATGAAACTCATCACACTTCAATATAGTATTATCAGGAGTCAAAATCGACAAATTGAGTGCAGCAAGTTCCTCAAAATACAGACAGAAGTGCAATGAAAACATTTCAACATGTTTTATTGCAGAGGTATGCACAGAGAGCCTGGACACGCCAGACCCAAATCCAAAAGATTAAGGGTCTGGCCACGAATAATGAACTCGAGTGGCGGCTCCAAGCATTTAATAAATCTCACTGCACGCAATTGGATAACACTATACGACCGATGTTTACTGACTGAGTCCAGATTTCGGTGCAATTGGATAACACTTCGACTGTCATCTGTTTAGCTCATCACTGGCCCGCCTATATCAGATACGCCAATGTACCCCACAATACAAGGGACATAAGTAATAAGCATCATTACTCATTGCCAGCCCAGAGTGACTCGCTGAGCAAATTCAAATTGGAAAATGGATTTCCAGGGTAACACAGAGTCATCCGGGAGGAAACTCATCTGTACAGACAGACTACTGTACTGACTGGCAGTGGCTCAAGAGCTGTAGTCAATCATGCTACCATGTGTTTGTCCTGTGGCCATCCAAATCCAGCAATATATGGACAAAGAGATGATGTAAAACTGGACTGAAAGCCAACAACTGAACAAACATATGTCCTAGCAGGAATGTCTGCTCTGGTTTCTGTCCATATGACTGTAGTTGACAAATCTGTATCTTTAGTGGTGGGGTGAGTCCAGGCCTGACAGGGTGGCTGTGTTTTGTTTCTTTATCCCACATCTGTCCATTACCTCAGGAGGATGCTTTTGGAGGTAAGACGTGCTCTCCATATCTCCATGGCTGCATAGGCATCCATTGTGTTTCACATTGTGTAGGAAGAGGTGCATTGAGTGTGCATCCTTCTTCCAAACACATATTACATCCTAAGGCAATGGAAAGATTAGGGATGAATACACCTAACACATACACCACACTATAAACACACAAAACATACACCACACAATAAATACACCAAACACCACACAATAAATACACAACACATACACCACACAATAAATACACATACGCCACACAATAAAAACACCACACAATAAATACACATACACCACACAATAAATACACCAAACACCACACAATAAATACACAACACATACACCACACAATAAAACACAACACATACACCACACAATAAATACACATACGCCACACAATAAAAACACCACACAATAAATACACATACACCACACAATAAATACACAACACATACACCACACAATAAAAATACACAACACATACACCACACAATAAAAACACCAAACATATTCACCACACAATAAATAAACATACACCATACACCTCACAATAAATACACAACACATACACCACACAATAAATACACATACACCACACAATAAATACACAACACATACACCACACAATAAATACACAACACCACACAATAAATTCACAACACATACACCACACAATAAATACACAACACATACACCACACATACACCACACAATAAATACACCAAATACCACACAATAAATACACAACACATACACCACACAATAAATACAAACACATACACCACACAATAAATACACATACACCACACAATAAATACACAAACACACAAAACACAATAAATATAATACACACCAATAACAATAAATACACCAAATACATACAACCACAATTAATACACATAAACCCAATAAATACAAAACACATACACCACAATAATAAATACAAACACACCACCACACAAATAACATACACCACACAATAAATACACATACACAACACATACACCAACCACATACACCACACAATAAATACACAAATAGATAACCACATAACACACCACACACCAATACACAAACACCACACAATAAATACACAACACATACAGCACACAATAAAAACACAACACATACACCACACAATAAATACACATACAGTACACAATACATACACCAAACACATACACCACACAATAAAAAAACACCACACAATAAATACACATACACCACACAATAAATACACATACACCACACAATAAAAATACACAACACATACACCACACAATAAAAAAATAATAAACACATAAAATACACAATAACACCAAACACATACACCACACAATAAATACACACACCATTACACACCACACAATAAATACACATAACCATACAATAACCACACACAAATACACAACACACAATAACCAATAATAATAAAACACAACACATACACCAAAGAATAAAATACAAAAACACATACACCAATAATAAACACAACTTAACTACACCACAACAACAACAAATACACAAACACATAATGCCACACATACACCAAAATAACAAATGCAACCAAACACTGTTAACCACACAATAAACAATCACACATACAACTCACACAATAACACAACCAAACACCACACCACACAATAAAAATACACATACACATACAATAAACACACAACACACATACACCAAAATACATAAATACAACTAAACACATAATACACAATAAATACCAACACAGACACCACACAATAAATACACAAACACATACACCACACAATAACACACAACACATACAACTTCAACAATAACACAATAACACATCACACAATAAATACACACACACACCAAATAACCAAACACATACACAACACACACCAAACACAATACACCAAACAATAAATACCACAAATAACAACACACATACCCACACAATAAACACACATACACCACACAATAAATACACAAACACATATGTACCAACAACAAACAAATAACACATACACAATAAATACACCAAACACATACACCACACAATAAATACACCAAACACATACACCACACAATAAATACACCAAACACATACACCACACAATAAATACACAACACATACACCACACAATAAATACACAACACATACACCACACAATAAATACACCAAACACATACACCACACAATAAATACACCAAACACATACACCACACAATAAATACAAACACATACACATAAATACACAAAACATACACCACACAATAAATACACATACACCACACAATAAATACACAAACACATACACCACACACACCACACAATAAATACACAACACATACACCACACAAATAAATACACATACACACAATAAATAAATAATAATAATATAATATATACACTATAATAATAAATACACCAAACACATACACCAATAATAATAAATAATAATTAAACACATACACTAATAATAATAAATATAATAAATATATACACCATAATAATAATATAATAAATATATATACACTATATAATAAATATATACACTATATAATAAATATATATATAATTAATAATAAATACACAATACATATAATTATTAATAATAAATATAATAAATATATAATAATTATTAATAATAAATAATTAATAATAAATATATAATAATTATTAATAATAATAATATAATAAATATAATAAATATATATAATTATATAATAAATATATATACACTAATAATAATAAATATAATATATACACCATAATAATAAATATATATACACTAATAATAATATAATAAATATATAATAATTAATAATAATAATATAATAAATATATACACTAATAATAAATACATATACACTATAATAATAAATACACTAAATAATTAATAATAAATACACATATAATTAATAATAATAATATACACTAATAATAATATAATAAATATATATAATTACATAATAAATATATATATAATTAATAATAATAATAAATAATAATAATAATATACACTAATAATAATATAATAAATATAATATACACCACATAATTAATAATAAATACACATACACCATAATAATAAATATATATAATTACATAATAAATATAATATACACCACATAATAAATATATATATATATAATAATAATAAATATATAATAATTATTAATAATAATATACACCACATAATAAATATATAATAATTATTAATAATAATAATAAATATATAATAATTATTAATAATAAATATATACACCATAATAATAATAATAAATATTAATAAATATATATATATAATAATAAATATATACACTATTAATAATAATAATATACACTAATAATAATAATAATAATATAATAACACATACACCACACACAAAACACTAATAATAATAAATATAATATACACCACATAATAAATACACTAAATATATATTAATTAATAATAATAATAATAAATATATATACACTAATAATAAATATAATCTAAAACACATAATAATTAATAATAATATAATAAATATAATATACACCACATAATAAATATAATATACACTAATAATAAATACACAACACATATACCACACAATAAATACAAAATACACATACACCAACAAAATACAACAAACACATACACCAATAATAATAAATACACACAAACACATACACCACACAATAAATACACATACACCACACAATAAATACAACAAACACATACACTACATAATAAATATACACTAATAATAATAATAATATAATATATACACTATATAATAAATATAATAAATATATATAATTAATAATAAATAATAATTAAACACATACACTAATAATAATATAATAAATATATATATATAATAAATAATAATATACACCATAATAATAAATATATAATAAATATATATACACTATATAATAAATATAATAATATATATACTACATAATAAATATATAATAATTAATAATAATAAATATTAATAAAACATAATAATTAATAATAATAATAAATAATAATTAATAATAAATATATATATAATTAATAATAATAAATATATATATATATAATTAATAATAATAAAAATACCACACAATAAATACACATACACTATTAATAATAAATACACCAAATATTAATAATAATACACAAATATATACACTATATAATAAATATATATACACTATATAATAAATATATAATAATTATTAATAATAATAATATACACTACTAATAACAATAACACACCAAACACATACACCACAATAATAACAACAATAACATATAATTATTAATAATAATAATAATAAATATATACACTAATAATAAATACACTAAATATATACACTATTAATAATAATAAATATATATTAATTAATAATAATAATAATATACACTAATAATAATAAATATATACACTATAATAATAAATATAATATACACTATTAATAATAATATAATAAATATATATATATAATAATAATAAATATATATTAATTAATAATAATACACTAAATATATACACTATTAATATAATTAATAATAATAATATAATAAATAATAATAATAAATACACAACACATACACCACACAATAAATACACATACACCACACAATAAATACACCAAACACTACACCACACAATAAATACACATACATCACACAATAAATACACAACACATACACCACACAATAAATACACCAAACACATACACCACACAATAAATACACAACACAGACACCACAAATACACCTACACCACACAATAAATACCAAACACACACAATAAATACAACACACAAATAAATACATACACCACACAATAAATACACCAAACACATACACCACAATAAATGCAAATACACCAAACACATACAATAAATACACAACACAACACCACACAATAAATACACATACACAATAAATAAAAATACACCAAACACAACACACAATAACAAATACAACACATACACCACACAATAAATGCACATACACACACAATACATAACCAAATACATACACACACAATAAATACACAAAACACATACACATACACCACACAATAAATACACAATACATACACATACACCACACAATAAATACACAACACATACACCACACAATAAAACACACCACACAATAAATACACCACACCACACAATAAATACACAAACACATACACCACACAATAAATACACATACACCACACAATAAATACACCAAACACATACCCCACACAAAAAATACACAACACATACACCACAATAAATACACATACACCACACAATAAATACACCAAACACATACACCACACAATAAATACACATACACCACACAATAAATACACAACACATACACCACACAATAAATACACAACACATACACCACACAATAAATACACATACACCACACAATAAATACACAACACATACACCACACAATAAATACACATACACCACACAATAAATAAACCAAACACATAGCCTGGGTGCCACTCACAACATTTGAGGTCGGGAAGTTCAGTCTGGCATTGCTCCATTGTGGTGGAAATGCTTGCTCGCCCTATATCGAGGCATGTACCAATCAAATCAGGCTTTACGATGATGGATAGGTGAGCAAGAGCGCCTGGTCTATCACGTCATCTGAGCACACTTAGATTAGGCTTATGTTTGAAACAAAAACGCTGTGGCTAGAAGGATACATGGCTTTTAAGACCCCATATGGAAAATTCATGTTATTTACTGAGGTTTTATTACTGAAAACGATTATTTATGAAAACTTTGGCCAAAGTTGAGATGTGGGAAAACTGGTGGTTTCACTTTCATCAAGGGAAAACAGCGCTGTTGCATTGCCACATGTTCCCTCGTTCATTTGAAATCTCTGAATGACCACCTGCTCAAGGGATTTGCGACAGCCTTTCCCAGCTGTTTAACATATTTGTAGCATATCACTATTCAACAGAATTATTTTTAAAAATGGAGGGGATATAGAAGAAGAAGGATGGTTTGTGTGTTTTCTTCCTACACCTCACGGTAAGCTATTTTGTTGCTCTGATTAGTTAGGTCTATCCAATTGAGTGCAAAGGCATTCCCCCCCTGTATCGGTTGAAACACGCCCCATAATTACGTCCCAATGGAGCAGTATCAGACTCATATTCTGACTAGAATTGAGTATGACTACGTCAGGCTACCAAACACATACACCACACAATAAATACACCAAACACATACACCACGCACCCACAAGAGGGCAGCAGACAGGAGGGCCAAGTGAAGAGGTAAAGGCAGAGACTTTCTAATGAGGAGACACAACAAAAAATCCTCCATAGAAATGCATGGGGTTGGTTTGTAATGCCAATATGGCAGTTGTCTACACATATCCCACCCTTTCCACGGTAAACAACTCGACATGTGAATACATTGTGCTAATCATGTGGTGTGTTGTGAATACATCATGCCAATCATCTGCTGTGATCTTGCCGCTGGAGCAAGGTTGGTGTTGTGATGCCTTGCACATTCCCATTTCTGCCTGAATAGATGCCTGATAAGTGCCCAAAAAGCGTTATATGGCCACCGAATGGAGGGACTTGCCTAAAAGGACTTTGGTAAAGGTGCAAGAGCTACCCAGCTGCCAACAACGCTAAAAGTCAGCAGCTTAGGTTTGCAATGCTCTAGAGGCCTGTGTGTAAGAAAGAGAAACATGTGGTGGTCATTTGTGTGTGGCATTGAAATGACAGCATGTCAGTGATATTGTAAACTTCATAGCAGTTCACAGCTGTCACTATCCTTGTGTAGGACTTAAACATGGACACTGGTGTCATTTAATTTCATTACTTACCTACAGTAACAGCAAATGAACAGTTCATCATCAAATGAGCAAATGTCAGGTATAAATCACATGCCTTTACTCTCATTCAGCATAGCTCATTCTTTACAAAAGATTTGTACATTAAAATACATCCTGACATAAAAAGTAAAGAAACATTGCACTTACATTTCAAAGTATGAACTTCATAAAATACACATGTATAGGATAATGGTTTTATAAAAGCAAAGTAAGAAGTAAGAATGTTTGCACACCGGTGAATGTTTGATTGTAATTAGTTCCTGTGTATAAATAGTCAAGAGACATTTCATAGTCCTTGTGAGACCTCTGCACAAATCACCCAGAGATGCACTGACTTTGCTTGCTACTGAGCCATAAGGAAAATAGCTGTCAAAAGATTTGTAAAAAAGGTAGTTGAACTGTATAAATCAGGAAAATGATATGAAAAGATATCCAAAGATGTGAAAATACCAGTCAATAGTGTTCAAAGACAAACAGGTGATACCTATCCACTGTCAGGCAGACCATCAAAGATTCCAGCCTCAACTGCCAGGAAAATTGGTCGGGGTGCAAAGAAAAGCCCTCAAGCTACTTCAGGTGAAATACAGTACAGGCTTCACTGCCATAAAATGCAGTGACTGTTTTAAGATCCACATGGTAACACTTGAACAAATATGGGCTGCACTATCAGGTTACCAGAACAAAAGAACAAAAGCCATTACTGTGCTTACATGCTCACAATATACCAATATACTCAGAAGGACACTAAGAACAAAATCATTTGGAGTGATGAGACCCAAATTGATGGTCACAACCATAAAGTCAGTGTTTGGAGAGGAGTCAATAAAGCCTATCACGAAAAGTGCCCCATCCCTACTGTGAAGTATGGAGGTGGATCTCCACCTGATGGTGTTTTGGGAGAGCTACAATACAAGGAATTTAGCCATAATTCATGGCAAGATGAATGTAGCTTGAATGCAGCAAAATATTGGGAGAGAGTTTGCACTCATCACCCCAAAAGCTGTGCATGGGTTATTTTGGACTTTCAAACATGACAATGACCATCTCTAAAGGTAGGCCTACTCATCCACAACTATCACAAAAGATTGCAAGCCGCCATTGATGCTAAAGGATGAAATACACAGCATTAGAGGCAAAGTCTGGTGATTTTCCAGATGGATCTCTGTTTCTCAAGGTCACCGAGTACTGTCAGTACGAAAAAAATGAAAACAATCGGTTCTACCTAGCTCGAGTTGCTGCAGCCAACAGCTAGAGCTGCCAGGCTCTAGCATCATGCCCCCAGAGTATAGCACTGTAGCTGCCTGGCTCTAGCATGTCCATGCTCCCAGAGTATAGCACTATAGCTGCCTGGCTTTAGCATGTTCATGCCCCCAGAGTATACCACTGTAGCTGCCTGGCAGAGGGTATGTAAAATTTTGAACAGGGCTCATGTCATTGGTTTCATTATTGCAGTGTTTTGTTTAATGATTGCACTATTATGTGATGCCTTAGGGTTTCATTTGAATTCCATGAAAATAAAAAAAGTGTTTTGCCTAATCACTTCACTCATAAAATAATGGTACAATTTCTGCCAAGGTGTGTAAGTTTATGAGCACACCTGTACACTTTAGTAAGTGGACATGGAACATTGAGTGTGTGTGGTAGCTTAGAAATCTAGACGCACCCTAGCGGCGGCAAATTAATTTGCTCAGCCTGTACATCTAGTATCAAACCATAGGGATTTCTATTGGCTGACGCCGTGGACGTCATCCAATCACAGCGTTCTATTTTGTTAGGGAGTCTTAAGGTGGGCTTAACAGGATAACGACAGTCCTGCGACGGTGAACAACAAGGAAGGTGGCTATGGCGAATCTAAGAGCGGTTGTTTGAATCGGGCGTTGGCGTCAACTTTGGAGGAGTTGGACTTGTGCTTTTTCTTTGAAAGTTGAGCAACACAATGCACTTGGGTCATTCCTTTCAAGAAAGATGTATTTGCCGCTTTGCTGACCGGATAACGATATGGTCATAGCGCTGGCCTATTGCATGCCTAGGCAGTTTGAAAGACAATTCTCTGCCCGCCCCATGGATTAAGCGAGGGGAATGGTTCGATTCCAGACTATACATTTCAATGATATAGGATGGCCTGCCAGGCTATGTGTGTGGTACATTTTCCTATACATTTTTTTTGTTTGAATCTTTCTAGACTACTGCGATCACATAAAGACTTGCTTACTTGCCCCCGCCTTTATTGCCATTTCATTCATTAGCATTAGTCATTGCAATTCCATGAGAATCTCTGCTATTATGTTTTCTTGTAAGGCACCTTGTTGAGGTCACCTCATTGAAAAGATTTCAGAGCAGATAGGAGGAAGTTATGGACCAAATTAAATGTAGCCTATGACAGAGAAGGGTGTGTGTGGGGTTAGAGTATTTATGCCTTGAAGCAAGAGTGAAACTGGTCAGTAAGTGTCCACTCCCAACAGTTGTTGTGGTGGCATCATACATGAACTGAAAATGGTCTGTATTATCTAATTAGTTTTTCAATCAATATGTTAATTTACATGCTTACTTATACAATATTAATTACAACAAATGTATTATTGCATGAATGTATTTTAAAAATGATTATATACCATTATTTTAAAATAATGGATGTGTAATTCTGTATTTGCTGGTTGATATTGTTAATTGATTGTAGAGCACTGTAAGGATGCCTAGCCTGCTTCCTTGGATGGTCCTCTGTGTGCTGGGGGTCACATCCCTGACTCAAGGTGAGCCGGATTTCTGTGATTCAACCAAAGTGTTTTATTTCCCATGCTTTTCTGTGTGTTTTTGTTTTTGACTGACTGCTAATGTGAAGGTTATGATTTTTGCTTATATGGTTGCATTGTTGTAGCCTGGAAAATCCAGACCCTGGTACTCTAGAAAGAATAAGGGTCTGGCCACGAACAATGTAATGGCCCAACTCAAGGGGCGGCAACAAGCATGCATTTAAATATCTCACTGCACGCAATTGGATAACACTAGACCATGTTTACTCTGAATGATTTCGAACTTCGACACAGTCGGATAACACTACGACCAATGTGTACTGTCCTCCAACGTTGCAGCGCTGTCTTCATCAGTTTAGCTGGTTCCCAGGAATGTGGGGTAAAAGTAACGTGCATCATTGCTCTTTGCCAGAGTGTCTCGCAAAGACAATTCCAATGTGGTCTCGGGAGAACTCTGGATTTCCAGGGTAGCATTGTTGTGTGAAGTGACATGAAATCATGCCATGCTGCTCTCATGTTTGACCTCTAGCTCAGTACTCATATTCCCTCGCCATGGGTCAGAACCTTGGGACGCAGTTTGCCACAGAGGGATATGGACACATCACGGTCATCAGAGTCTGGGAGATCTACAACAACTACATTGCAGGGTGACTCTCCACCTCTAGTTATGATGAAAGACAAACACTTTAGTGCTAACATTGGGTGTGAATACATGAAATGTATAGAATAATGTCCACTCAAAAAGGCAGGCCCAGAATATTTCACTATATTTAGCAACATGTGACCATAGAGAAGTGTTGGTAATGACATCCACTGATGCGACTATGTATGGGGTCCTGTGTATGGCCGCAGGATTGGCCAGGGGACTGAGTTGGAGCTGTTTGAAGGAGAGGCCATTGTGCAGCTCTCCGGGAAATATGACAGCAGGCACTACATCCGGCAGCTGATGTTTGTCACCAGCAGAGGGCGCTCTCTGGTCGCTGGCCAGCCCTCTGGATCCTCCTTCAACTTCTACCCTTCCCACAGCAACAGTGAGCTGTTGCTTCAGAGCGGCACGTTCACCATTTATGGCATCACCTCCATTGGGGCACGCTGGGGGGATGGACAATATGAAGCCAGTGGCTTCTATTGATATTGATACGACATCTATTGATATGACTATTGATATTGATTCGACCTCTATTGATATGACTATTGATATTGATACGACCTCTATTGATATGACTATTGATATTGTTTTTTTGTATGAATGTAGAGATCAGTTAACACCACTAGCTTTTGTGAAAACTGTTTGATGACCTTGAATGAAGGTCCTGTATCCCAATGCCTGTCTGCATGCCACTCTTTGTATATGACTAACTCAGGTTTAGTGTATAGAATCTGCTGCTCTCTCATTAAGACATGTTGGAAATATTAAGCACAATTACTGTGTTAGTGTGGGAAAATTTCCAGTAATTAGCTGTTTAATGACTACTGGGGTTGTGGTTGTTTAACTGGCTACACTTTAAAGAAAGGTCTTAATGTCTTAAAAGGATGGTCTCAGTTTTTTTGAATTTCTCTTATCTGTGACCTACAAGGTAAACCTGACTTAGGGAGTCTGAAGTGTCTTGTCATGACAGCTCTTTTTCTTTCACTTCATAGAATCCATCAAGAATACCCTGTTTAGTCCTATAAATAATGGTAAGACTTTGTTTACAACAGACTTGTTGCCCTCATGCTTGCCTAGGATGCTTGCGTGTGTGTAACCTGTCTCCGGCGTCGTAAATAAAGCTTTGTACTGTGCCGTACGGTCGGCTTGCCTGTGTGTTACTTTTTTCCTCTCTGTGGATTAATGCTTTATTTTTACCACATTGAGCTTTGTGTTTTTCAGGGAGGGTATACAGAAAATGTCATAATTTAATACACAAGAAGTTTGTGTTATCTTATTATGCTACCGCCGCGCAGCAAAGCGATGGTCATGTAGGTTTAGTCAGAGTTTTTTTTCCTCCGGATTTTGTTTTTCTTTTGTGTCAATGATTTCCGGGACACTAAAAGACCGGGATGCACAAAACTTTGTGGGCATGTATCTCGAGAACTGTAGGCGGCCTAGGAGGACCATATCTTTTCAGTATGTTGGTCTCAAGGGGCCATGTCAACCCATCCCATAGCCACTCATATGATGTACTGTATAGTGCCACCTAGTTAAAAATGAAAAAGCAAAAATGAGGTGTTGTAATCGCAGGTATCTCTGGCTGACAGGGTTAAAACTGCACAAAATTGGAGGTGTAGGGTCATTCTGACACCCTCTGAATGCATGCCAAGTTTCGTGGAATTCCATTCATGGAGGGGCCATACAATAAATTAATTTATGTGTAAATTTAGTGACTGTACACCAACTGGCCTGTAGATGGCCGGACACAGTTTTCTGTGAATATCGAGAACCTTACGGCCTAGGATGACCAATTTCTTTTTGTATGTTGGCCTCCAGGGGCCATGTCAACCCATCTCATATCCACTCTTTTGATGTATAGCGCCACCTAGTTAAAAATGAAAAGGCAAAAACATGGCATTGTAATCGCAGGTATCTTTGGCTGACAGGGTCAAAACTGCATGGAATTTGAGGTGTAAGATCATTATGACACCCTCTGAATGCACACAAACACACACACAAAAAGACACACGCACTCACATACACACAGTAGACATCTAGGCATACGTACGCATGCACACACATGCACATACACAGGCATGCATGCACAGACTCAAATGCATGCACACACACACATAGGCATGCATGCAAGCACA
The DNA here is from genome assembly GCF_017589495.1 of Alosa alosa. Lineage (NCBI taxonomy): Eukaryota > Metazoa > Chordata > Actinopteri > Clupeiformes > Clupeidae > Alosa > Alosa alosa. The sequence goes on along the minus strand of NC_063201.1, from coordinate 30,934,531 downwards.
CACACGCACACACACATAAACAAAATCACATGCACGCATGCACAAACACACACATAAACACACACACCCCACACACACACACACATAAAAACACACACAATACAGGCAAGCAGACACACACACACACACACCATTACCCCACACACACACTCACAAGCAAAAACACACACACACACAGAAGCACACACATACACATACAAAAGCAAACGCATACATGCACACACTCATTTGCAAACACAAAAGTTGCAAGAGTAGGGGATGGAGACAAATTCACAAGCATGATTTATTTTCGTGGAGAGAATGTGCAGGACTGAGCGGTGGTCATATTTTGTACTCATTTGCGGTACATTTAGTTAACTGACTAACCACGTCATTATATTAGTATCAGGAGTCACGGTCCTCAGTTCAAGTGCATCAATTTGCTCAAAACTCCACTGAAATCTTGACATGTTCTGATGTACAGCGGTATGAGGGAAGTCTCCGCGGGGAGACTCGTCTGTGCAGACAGAATAGCGTTTCCTCTAAAAGTGAGTCAAGAGATTTCGACATCGTATGTGCTTTGTCCCAAGGCCATGCCAGACATCAACAAAATGGAATTGGAATGAGGAGCAACCACTGAACACAACTGATAGCTGATTTTATTTTAGAACCTGGATATGAAGAACCAGGTATCCATATTTACTAGTGTAATATGTTCATGTATGCATACTGTATGATTTATACTCCATTCATTTTGCCAATAAGGTGTGTCTGTTTTCTGTAACATTAAAATGTATAATTAAGAAAATAAATTAAATTATAAACCAATGTTGAAATGTTTTAGAAAATGTTTCCACAGAAAAGGCATTCCATAAATACTGAGCAGTTACACAAATGTAATGCATTTACACACTGTCAGTGATCATTGTAGTGATGACAAATTATTACAAACTCAGCACATCATTTGAATGTCTTCATCTTTGTTTAAGAAACCACTATAATAAATAAATTAAATGAATGAAATAATGCATCTCCATCTATATTGCAACTCCATCAAATATACTGAGATCAAATATTCAAAAGTCATATTCAACCTATACATGCGCGTCAGATGGGGCAATTTTGGGTGGACTGAAAAGTGCTGAAGAACAAAGAGTATGCAGTGCTGAAGAGCAGAGAGTATGCAGTGCTGCTGAAGAGCAGAGAGTATGCAGTGCTGAAGAGCAGAGGGTGGGAGTGCAGAGCAGAGGGTGGGAGTGCTGAAGAGCAGAGTATGGGAGTGCTGCCAGAAAAGAGCAGGGCACAACACATTTTTCATTGGGTCACATTACTGCGTGCAAACTGTTATGTTTTTGCTATAACAATAACCATTATCTGTGGCAAACAGACACTCTAATGATACCAAGGAACTCTGTGCAACCCATGGGCTGTGAGCTATTGAAACAGCTATAACATTCTCATCACCCCATGAGGAAATTATGAAATACTGCTTTTCTTTTGCTTCCACACCTTCCAAATAAATCAGCTGTAACCGCCCAACACTGTCATTTGTTGGATCTAAGGGTGGAAGGAAGAGTGGACAATGTATTTACCAACCTTGTCGTTTGTTTTGGAGTGGCTGAAAGTGCTTTGTTTCTCAAAATATATCAAACAAAACAAAATATTCTCAATCAAAATATTGTTGTGGTGCATTTGCAAGCCAATGAAAACAATTGTAAACAAAGTCAGGCTTTGCAGTTGGAAATGGAGGCTTTGGATATTCAATGTGGAAATATTACACATTATAATCATTAAAGACAATATATATCTCCACGTATATATTCAGAAAAATATATTTTGAATCCAAACTTTCATAATCTAAATATATTTCGTATTTTTACATTATCTGTATAACATTTCAAGTTTAATGCATGCACATTCCAGTTTTGGCAGAAAATGCTGCTAATATTTACATCAAGTAATATAAATCATAGAAACTGCTTTCAAAATATGTGCAAAATTCTTCCATATGTGACCTCAATTTAGGCCAATAATAACAACCAAACAACTGCCAAGACCAATTGGCAAATGCTACACAATAGTACTGGAAACATGTCTGAACATACAGCAAGATGTGTGCAGGCCTACAAATTAACAAGCACATTGAGTTTTTTCAGAGAAATACAAAAAACATGATCAATAAAAGTTTCCAGGTAAAACTGTTAGTATGTGATGTTGCGTGTCTCTGTTCCATTATTTGGCCTGTCATCTCTGATTTTTCCAGGATCTGAAACTTAAGCATGCACTGACTGCATAGCATATAGCCACAAGGAAGGCACAAATCTGAAAGAAACAGAAATGGCAATTCAAATGAAGCCCTTTGCCTTGTAACAAAAATATTTCTAACAATTTAGAAAAAAATCTAATTTAACAACTATTTTAACATGTATATTTATATTAAGAAGGCTCTGTACAGATAACAAATTCAAACCTTTTCAGGGAAAACTGCCCCAATAATTTAGAAAACAAAATATTTTAGGGAATATATTTTAGGGTATATATACATGTAGAATGCATGCTCAAAAGACATTTTGTAGTATATGTAATGCTTACAGTAAAGATAAGGCTTATTCTTTGTGCTTACCGTGGAGACAATCCAACTGTTGTAACTGTGGCGCCCTCTGATGGCTTGGGTGATGGATGCAGCGTCCACTACAGCAGCAGTTGTATACAGTGATGCTGCTACGCTATTAAAGCACAAATCCTGTGCAGAGAGAAAGTGGATATGAACCACTCAACGACAAAATGAATTAAATTTTACAACGACAAAATGAATTAAATTGTACAAATAGATAACACGGCAGGCAGCATGGCTTTTTATCCATTATCCATAAAAAGCTGGTGTAATGTACAACACAGACAAAGTGCACATTTCATTTACACTGTTACTTATTCTGTGCCGTGGGGCTTACAGCAGAGAAGGCTAAGAGAGTTGGATTGCATCAGTTTGTGCCCTCCCAGATGAGCCACTAGATTTTCATCACAATGCATGTAGTTTACCAGCTGAGTTACACGGCCTCTTCCCAAAGATTTCAGTGAATTATGCATAAAGGACCTTCCTAGAAATCTGATCTATAAATTGCTGACTACATTCATTCCTGAAGATGAATTCATAAGGCTACACATTTTTTTACAATGCAGTGCTGCCGAGATACAATACAGATGTCAGCAAAATGTGATGCCTGTTCAATATGCATTTGAGGGTGCTGGATGTGTAGTTCTGTGTAATACGGCACGTCTTGGACACTGCAACCTACCAGTGTGTTCCATGGTATCTGAGGGAAGCGGGTGCGCCCACTGACCAGGCCGATGAGGAGCAGACAGATGGTCAGCACCCAACACACCACGGACACCAACATGACCCAGACCAGGGCCGGCACCTGCAGGTACTCTGTCCCACCAATCAGCATCCACACAAGGAGACCAAAGACCTGACACAAACAGGAAATAAATGAGTCTTTCACAAACATACGTAAACTGAAAGACATACACACACCAACACACCAACACACACACACACATAGACAGACACAGACACATTCTCACAGTTGCTTTAGAAAGACACTGAGAGGTCAGTCTATGACAGGAGGCATTTCAAAGTGCAGGATGTATTGTTTGGAGCAGAGGGAAGCCGTCCAAGTTGCGATTTCTTTGCAGGGTGTTGTTTGTTCTGAACCTATAATAATTATGGACAAATTTCCCTCTGGTCGACTCCCAGTCTGTCTTCCTGAGAAAAAACAAAGAGTGTTGCTCTGGATGTTCAGTTGGGGCAGGAAATGGAGCTTTGGAGGGAGCTGATAGGACAGGTCAGAGGTTATTTGGAGGAAATGCTTGGATATGACTCACAATAAAAGCTGGAAGGAAAAGAGACAATAAGGGAGCACAGGGAGAGTTGACCAGTCCTCTCTGTTTATGCCAGGGGCTTCCTCATTCAGAAAAAAAGAATAATACAAGTGGGCTTACCAAACACATTTTTCTTTTTTTTATTCAGTCACATTCTTCACCAGCAGTTTTTACCATGATGTGAAGGAATAGTATAAATGGCATATAAAGTACATGTTATATGTTACATGTAAATAATTATTTTTCATTTGAAAATATAACTGTTATAAACTACCAAATCAAATACATTTCAACAATAGCTAAAATATCAATGTGATCATTTGCATTTTTTACATTTTTATATATTATTCACAAATGTTTGTCTATTTGTAGGTGAGGTGAAATGTTTCACTATGGATAAAGGAGAGCTCTTGGCCACTTATAATGGTATCAATTAGGCTAATATATTTTTCTTCACACTAGTAGCCTAAGTGCGCCGCCATGTAAAGGCCAAAACAAAAAAAACTCAAACGAGATAAAATATCTTATCTGAAGCCTTATACCATGAACCATGTACCGTTGAATGTAGGCTAGTAGCATTTCATTTGTAATCACTTGCGTGGTTTCTCCTTAGTGCTCCTGTTTCCTATTTCCTATAGGCGGTCAAAAACAATAGTCATAAAGGTCAGACCGTAAATAATGCGCAGCTAATACAAATGTGGCAGCACGCACAGATTCGCGTTTGTGGTTGCCAGATCACCAGGGTCTAACGGCTTAGAAATATATGTTTGCTATTATTAGCCAAAACCGACGTTAAATGGTCAAACCGGCGATATGGACAGTAGGCTATCAAACAGGTTCACAGTCCTCTCTAACATTTTAACAGCTTGTAAAAGTAGTAGCCAACACTCCACTTTGGGTAGTAACCAAATGTCTACCTTGCAACCCCATTAATCTCCCACACTCAGATGGAGTTCAGCAGAACGCATCAACACTTACTATTTCTAATAAGGTCAGCAGCCCGGGTGCAGAGCAGACGAAAAGCTTGTCATAAGCTAGGGTCGAGGTACTGCTGTCCGAGTTTGAACCGTTATCAGCTGTGGCCGTCGTGCGTGACTCCGAATTCTCCTCCATGGTCTGGGACTGGCGGTGAAAACCTCCAATAAAGTTTCTCTTTTCATTAGGAAGTGGGCCTACTCACGTAACAACAGCTGCATAAATGTTACAGTTTCAAAACAACTTCTTTACGGGTAAGTTTATTACAACTCTAAGATGATTTTATGTCAAGGTGAGGCCACTCCACACAGTTCTACCGAAGGATTAAGAGGGTCCCATTAGCCAATAAAAATTCGATGTGACACATGACGCGCAGGCAGTTCAGAGAGAACACCATGACATAGCCTACGTTTACATTTACCAGCACGTGGGCTAGGTCTATTAACTAAATCGTAAAGATTTAGGCCTAAAAATCTCAGCTATGTGCATGCTACCATTGTTAAATAAATCCGTTTGATTTTGTAGCATAATGCTCTTATTAAGCACAAGACTATGGCTAACATATAACGTGTATTGTGTATTAAATTGTATGCTATTCATGATCTCGAATATGCCTAATTTGGTTTCAATTAAATGTCTAGGCTACCACAAGATGGCAGAAAATACCAATTCGACATTTTGGACTACATTCCTTTTACCTTCTCTAGTCTTGGCTCCATGATTGACATAATGATATTTTCTTGATTGCATTCTGTACTGAGCATTGTCCAGAGCATAGAATGCTACCCAAGTGATGTTTTGCCATACTCATCCAGATGTGTCAGAGGCAGCAGGTGTTTTCTTAAATTGAGTTGAACCTCTGCAGATGGCCAGTAACCCCTACCTGTATTCAAATCTTATGTCTTCGTGAGCAAAGTTGAAATGAAAGGTTATTCATTAGAAGTGGCTGCTGAGAAACAAAAGGCAGTGTTGTCATTGATCAAATAGCATCAAAGCAAGGACACAATAAAGTTGCCAATATACAGATAGAAGGGAATGCTAAATCGGACATACTGTAGCTGACCACAGTTTCACAATTACATTTTACCATCAACACAGACCTACAGTATGTGCTGCACATCTCTCAGGCTCTGGAGGTGGCACTGCCTAAGTGATTATTTAAAGGTATCAGGAAGTCACAGCCAGGGGTAAAAAATGTCCCATATTTTCAAGGTGCACGAATTGGCAGGGGATCCTGCAAAGATGTCATATTTCAGACAAATCTCTCAGTGGTGTTCCATTTATGTGCGGAGACGGTTGTGAAAGGAACAGTAGGGGGCACACTGTTGCTTTTGTGCATTTCAGTCAAGCCACAATTTGGGTTTATTCAGAGGTCTGTTTTCACCTTAGCCCTTACTAGTTGTCATTTTTGTGCTGTATTGTATCATTTATTTCTTGGAAATATTTTTTTTTCATCAAAACTAAATAATGGCCTGGTTTCATTAGTTTAGAAGTTAATTAAAGCACACCACTATGCACCACTGCTCTTTGTGTGTTTTGTGTGGTGCGTGTGTGTGTGCGTATGCGTGTCTGTATGTGTGTGTGTGTGTGTGTGTGTGTGTGTTTTACCTGAGACGAGCTAAGGTGTAGGTAGCGTAATAAAGTAATCTATATGACAGAGGCTGAATTGGAGGCACATCCAGGGCTGCCTAATCTGGCCCAGCTGAAGGGTAATGAAGCCTGCCATTCAGCCGCCTCTGGAAGCGGCGTCATCTCAGCTCCACACGGCTTATTAACTAGCCTACTGCAGCTGACATGCTCCCATTTGTAGAAGTTGCGCTTGTGATGAATGGATGATATTGCTGAGCCTAATTAAGTCACAGTGGATGGAACCATGCTGGGAGCAGTGATGAGATATTATTATAGGGTGGCGGCTATGCTAGCACCAAAAGAGAGTGACGGCCCAGCATCACTGTCTGAGCACAGCAGCAGCACATCTCACACAACACAGCGCAAGGTCACCATCAATGGCACAGATGCTATTAAATGATGCTCAGTTTGACAGAGTAGCAAAGAATTTTCCTACACTTTTAAAAAGCTGTTTAAATAGAAACTGTTTATTAGTTGCAGGGTAGAATGTGCCCCATGTGTTGGTAAGTTTGTTGCTAAAAGATGAAAACCAAATGGTAAAAAAAATAAATATTAAAAAAGTTGGAAAGACTGAGAGCCATCTGTTGATGAGGCAAGGAGAGCACACACTGATATGTTGGACAAACCACATCTCATGTTTTCATGTGATTATTATTGGGCTCTCCTCCGGAATTCTTCCCACTCAAAATGGAGATATCAGAGCTGATATTAGCAGATGCTCCTTGGAGGCAGTGGTGGGGAGATTAGCTTTAAGAGAACACTGAAGCTAGACAATTAATCTCAATGCAGGCGATTAAATGAGTCGCACCTGCAAGACCCAGCAGGCTTTATTTCTCCTCAATTTATTTACTGGAGTCAATCCATAACACTGCCATAAAGCCATCCTAAGTCTTCTCCATAATTACCAGCAGGCTCCCATAACCCACCTGCATTAAAACCCCTCACTCAGATGAACTCAGCTTAGCTGGGTGCAGACACAGAGGCGCTTAAAGGATCTCATAATGCATTCATGCTTCATAGCATCCTTATTCCTCTACAGTATTGTCAATAGCAAGAGCAAACAATGGTGCTTTCAAAGTTTTATGACATCATTATTTTGCTGATTTTCATCTCATTTTATTTCCCTCATCATCAGGAAGCTGGTTTGAAATTGACGATTGTTATTTGGCTTTTGAATATATGCATTTTAAACTGATGTCCAGGGATGTGGAAATGACAATGAAAGAAAAAGGGACTAGATCAGTAACAGTTTCATTAAAATAGTATAGCTTACAAAATAGTGTTTCACAGAGCCCAATGCAGAGCCCCCTCTAGAAAGATTAATCATTCTAGAATTGAATCAACTTTTTTTTAACGCAATTAATGACCACAGTGATTTCTTAGCAGAAGTTTAAAGATGATTATTTCAATTCTACTCACAGTCTGACAAACCTATGTTGTATAGCCATTACTAGCTATCAAATGATATGTTAAGTTTGGTTTACACCTGTTAGCCACAGTTAGCCGTGTTAACGTTACAGTAGTCTACATACATTTAGCTAATTTGGTGTTCATTTAGCTAATTTAGCTAGCTACTTAGCTGATTTGGTGTTAAATTTAGCTAACCAATTGAGCTAATTGGTATACTAAAGTGTATTTTCTCTCATAATTGAAAAGATGTTGCCAGGTAATAAGCTCAACAATTAAATAGTATCAAATTCAAAATATCAAGATTCTGCTAATGTGCACTACCACTACCACAACAAAAGACAACAGCAGGTTGTGGTTGAGCTACGTGTAGGTTTGTTCCAGGGGCTCATGATACCACATTAGCACTTTTATTTGGCAAAGAAATTCACAGACCAATTCTAATTCAAGGCTATGCATTATACACTGTTGTGATTTTCATAGTTCAGGCATACCAAGATATTTCTATAAACTCATCGCCTACATATCAACAGTTTGCCATCCAGGGGTGGACAGTAGGCCTATTTACTTGATTACTGTAGGCTACTTATTTATGATTTTTGAGTCTCTATATTTTACTTCAGTATGAATTTTGTTGGAAACTTGTGACTTTTACTCCACTGCATTTGAAAGACAAATAGGCCTACTGTAGCCTACTTTTGACTCCGGTATATTTGAAATATGAGCTTGAACTACGAGTACGAGTACTTTTTAACCACATTTGAAGTGATTCTTAAAATGCAATAATGCGATACACCATCTGAGCAGGTTTTGATATGTAGCCTAATGAGTGCGCATGCGCAAGTGTTCAGATTGAAATAATGCCTTATACAGAGTCGACAATCTTGATCTCTGGTACATTTCTTATAGAATTAAGTACTATAAAGTACAACACACCATATTAAAGTACATTTTTTTCAATAGGTCAATTTGAACTTGGCTGTGGTATTGGTGACAGCAGAAGCATAAGAACAGCATAAGAACATCCTCCATGTAGCCTAGGAGAACCCAGACCAACCTGTTAGCAATTGAGATTTGAGAAGTGGTCTGGTGTTAACCAGGCTATCCTCCATGATCATTGTGAAGTTGGAATGTAATTAGACAATCACCTGACATTCACCACATTCAGCTAGATCTTTAGCATATTAGCATTATCATTATACGATAAATAATCAACTCATAATTGAGTTATCTGGTTTTGTATTCAGTTGTGAAAATGTTTTACATTTCTGAACAGAGAATGAATAATGATTTAAAGTGTATTATCACATTTATTTGAACAGTTGCAAAGTTATGAAAATGTGAAATGTTTTTGCTGGATGTAAGGGACTAAAGGTCTGTTCAAGTCCCTGTCCAAATAATTAAAAAGGAAAACTACTTGTACTTTTGAATATTTAGGTCTTTTTAAAAACAAGTACTACTGTACTTCAACTTAAGTAAAAATTTTATGATGATTTAGCAACTTTCACTTGTATTGGAGTAATATTTGACAAGGTTTATCTATATTTTCACTGAAGTTAAGGAATTGTGTTCGTCCACCTCATTAGATTCCCACATTAGATTGTTGTGCCTATCTTTATGCAGTAAAGGCTTGAATATTTTAACCCTGTTCAACTGTGTGCTATTCCTTTACTTTGAAAATATAGGCCACATGTATGGAGAAATGGAACCACTACAGTCCGAGATAAGAGCAGGGGTTGTGCTCTGAATGAACAAGTATACAGTACTGCTCTGAGAGCCAGACAGTAATAAATAAAAGTGAATCATGACAGCACCCCACACCCAATCTATAAAAAATGAAAAAGGGTGTGTGTGCGGGGGGGTTGAGATCGTTTTTGGTGAGGTTTGAAAAAATGGATGTGCAGGCGTGGAGTGATGGCCACTGGAAGACAGGACCAGACAAAGATCAAAGGTCTGACATTCCTCAGTTGTATGGCGGTGCTGTGAGTTGTTAGCTCAGGAAGGCTGTGAGGATTTGACAAGGTAGGAGACGTCAGGTAGACTCATTAATGCTGTATCCCACATGTAAGCCTCTGGTTTGCAGGCCATATGCAAACATTTAATTTGGGTTAGTGGGGGGTGGGTTGATGGGTGAAACATTATACAGCAGAACTTGGACGAAGAATAGGCGAGATGTGTCATAATTCAGAACAAGTAATCTGCTTACCATAGGGTCTTACAGATCTGTATCACCCAAGCACATTCACCTCAGGTAAATTTACTGTAGGCTATAGAGTAATTCTTCATTCAGGCTCATGTATGCTGTGATTTTTTCACAATTTCTGCAAACATGCTCCAGTTCAATAGAGTTTTCCCATTTAGCGTGCCTCCCTTTGTTGACTGAGTTGAGATGTTTCAGAGAGCAGTGGAATGTAGTGAAGCCGTCGTACTGTAGATGACTCATGGACAGTCTCAGTTTCAGTCATCTGCCCAGCAGTGATGAATACATACAATGGAATTGTCTTTAATAACATATAACCTGCCAAGTTTTTGTATTGTGAAAACAGCTATCATACCTAGGCAGTGTGTGTGTGTGTGTGTGTGTGTGTGTGTGTGTGTGTGTGTGTGTTGCGCCATGTGTTTTGTCTCTCTCTTTCTTACTTTGCTTGCCCTCTCTTTATATATCTAGTATATCATTTTGTTTTGTCTTATGATATTCTTGCTCAGCATCAAGCATGGGGAAATTTGAAGAGAATCACTATCATGACAAATTGTATAGCCTTTCATTTGTCTCATTTTCCCAACCAGAGTATGATCAAGAGAACAATAATTTCATTGAAAGATGTATAATTGCTTAATTACAATGATTGCAATAAAGTACAAGGGACCAGGTCTAGTTCAAATTATTATGGTTATAAGAACAGAGAATCAGGAAAATGTTTCAACAAGAGTACAGAATTGCCCACGTTGAACAATATTATCAAGCACTGGAGTTGGGGGCCTACTGTTTCACATACCAGGCAATAATCCTTCCCAGCCTTTAGAAAAATGATGTGGTACAGTACATATGATGGTAATTTTTATTGCATGTAAATATCTTAATGCTTGAAGGAAATGCGCTGCTTGCCACTGTTCAGTATATTCATATAGCATGGGGCTCATTAAAAAGCTATAACTCATTGTGCTGTAATCTTTAGGGAATATGTAATCTCAGTAGAATATAGAGCAGTCCAATGCTTGTACTGTACATATACAAAATGTGAGCCATGTCAGTTAGTTTCCTCATAGATCTGTTAGTTACAGTTTCCTTTCTGTCTCTTATACATTTCACCCTGTGCTGTGAACAGTATGTATAATTGAATGCATGTTGTATCATGGGTGAATGTGTGTTTGTGTATCAGCCGCAATGTGTATATAAGTGTCTGTGTGCTTACGTGTTTAGTGTGGAATCGTGTGTGTGTGTGTGTGTGTGTGTGTGCGTGTGTCTATGTGTATGTGTGTATGTGTCTATGTGTGTGTGTGTGTGTGTGTGTGTGTGTGTGTATGTGTCTATGTGTATGTGTCTATGTGTTTGTGTGTGTGTGTGTCTCTATGTGTATGTGTATGTGTCTATGTGTATGTGTCTATGTGTGTGTGTGTGTGTGTGTGTGTGTGTGTGTGTGTCTATGTCTATGTGTATGTGTCCATGTGTATGTGTGTGTGTGAGCCTGAGCTGCTGTTCTGGCCCCTGCTGTGTATTTAAAGCTTAGATGTGTTGCTTAAACGCCTCCTGCTGCTGTGGCACAGTGCAGCGTGTCTCCTGCACCCTTGCTCCGCTCCGCGCCGCGCCGCTCTCTCTCTCGCCCGTCTGGTAGCCACGCCGGCGCATCCCCGGCAGTCCGCAGCTCCCCCAGATGCCGGCGCGTAATTGCCCGGTGTTGGGCTGGCACAATAGGGAAGGCACATGTTCGCCTCCCCCACCTCACTCTGCATCCTCCACCTCCATTCCACTCAGCAAGTCCTCCATCACGCACACATACACATTACACACACAAGCTCACGCACATACCACATGCAGATCTCCAGACATGACTCTTGTTCTGACATAATGGATTCCAACATGTTCAGTGGACGAGTTCAAATCTTTTGTGAAAACCAACCGTTTTTGTCTACCTTTGCCCGTGACCTGGTGGCGGCCATGGCGTCATGGTTGGTTTTTGCCTTTCTTTTAGTGTGTGTGTGTGTATGTCTCTGTGTGTGTGTGTGTGTGTGTGTGTGTGTGTGTGTGTGTGTGTGTGCGTGTCTGCATGTGTTTGTGTGTGTGTGTGTGTGTGTGTGACTGGGTGTAGATCGGTGTGAATGTGGGTACAGCCCTGACACAGGCGATATGCCAGAGCATATCTAATCAGCATTCCTGCGATCGAGCCGGAGCTCAGAGAAAATAGATCCCCAGTCTTGCAGCGGTGGCCCCCTGCCGTGCTACCTGTCAAAGCCTATATTTCCCCTCCAGCTCCCCAAAACAAGCCACAAGCCTCCACCCCACAGCACTCATTTATTACTTATCACTGCATCACCTCCACCACCACCACACACGGCACACAATCCACCCACTTGCATTAAGGCAACACAAATGCTGTTTGTGTGTGAGCTTGAGGATATTTTTGTTGGTATTCCTATGGTTTGGTTAGCGTTAGAAGAAGTAAAGAAGTAATTGTGTTAAGAAGATATGTGTGGTTCTGCGTGTAAACGTATAATGTCTGTTGTTAATAATATGAGAAATGAAAATGGTGGTGGTACAAGTTTTCCATCAAAATGGTGGACTTTGGGGGGAAAAAATCTGTGAACCCAAGAACCGGAGAAAATGGTGGCTCCATTTTCTGTTGCAGGGCGTATGATTCTTATCACTTGCAAAGGGGATATATTCTCTCCGTGGTATGCAGTGAAAATCATTTGCATTTTTTTTCAACAGTGTGAAGTATCAAAGGCGGTTCCCTGCTGAGCAGCCAATGCACTGAGCTGGCAGAGGCATGAATTTTTCAGCAGCTCTCTCCCTCCCTTTCTCTCCCTTTCTCTCCCTTTCTCTTTTCCTGTCGGTTCAGTCGATACGCTGCCAAGACGAGGAGCTCTCTGGCTGCATGTGAACGAGCCGAGCAGCTTCCCCCTGAATGCCAGCAGCCTCACAAGCTGCACCCAGAATTTAAAGAGGAAATAAACAGATGAATAAATAAATGAACTGAAATATCATGTTTATCCATTTGCACCCAAACAAGGTTCCTTGAGCAGGCCTATGGGAGCCGCCTCAGTGGAATTCTCATTCATTAAGGCTTTGTTGAACAAGATTTGAATCTAAATAATCATAACCCCACCATGTATTGTGGTGTGGTGCTGTCAAATCAATGTGCATGGCTTCCCTGAGAGGACTGCTGAAAAATTGATCAGTACCCAGAAACACCCAGAACTTAATTTCAACCAATTCTTACAAATGCTTTTTGTGTTTTGTCATGTATTTTCATGACAGCTGTGGCTACTGGAAATGCACAGTATTGGTATGATTTAGAGATATGATGATATTGAGACTTTTTTCTTTTTATGTAAACAAGGGTAGGCTACTCAGTACAGTTTTGAAATACATTGAATTAAATTTATATTTAAGTAAGAGAGTCGGTTACGTCAGTCAAAACTGATAAAGTTGTTGTTGATGTTATGTTTTTAATAGAAATTTTATCTTATATAGATAGATAGATAGATAGATAGATAGATAGACCTATTAATTATAATATAATAATAGGCTATAATAAATAATAATAATATAGTAATATAATAATATAGTACTACATAATAATAACAATAGCAATAATAATAATAACAACAAGCAAAACAACAACAATAATAATAATGATAATTTATTGTGTTTTATGCCGCTTTTGGTTTGCAAATTTAGTAATTTCTGTGAAATGTTGGTTAGAGAGAGATGTGATGGTTAATGCCACATTAACAATGTACAGTAAGTGTGTGAGTATAAGACATAAATTAAATAAAAGGTTGTGGTTTAATTATTATTCATCCATAGTCCTCACTATCAAATTTTCAGTTTAATAATTTTGTTGCTAACTGTACAAATACCTTTTAATTTCTACATACTTATTTAGAGCACATGCTTTCTTGTGGACCGTAGCAGTCTTTCCATTCACCTGTTCATGTTGCCTTATTAAATGACAGATCGTTTAAGTGTTATGAAGGGTATATATATATCTATGGACTTTTTTTCTGTGCACATGCTGAATCAGACTAGGCCCTCAATACAATAACTAGCCCTAAAGACCTATAAAACATAATGTATTTTTATATGGAGTTATATGGAGTTATTTTTTCTTCAAAAAATATATTATAATATACAGTATGTTTTCTTCAAACATGTTTATGAGACTTTACATGTATAGGGGGTATAGACTATATGAGTGCATGAAGAAAAATAAAGCACATGAGAAGAGAATAAGAATCAGCACCCATCCATGATGGAGAGGGTAAGAGTGTGATAGTGTCTTTAGATATGAATCACCACCCCCCGCTACACCATCTAACTGCAGCTCATGGACGTTCTAACACACCCATATGAATCACCACCCCCCGCTACACCATCTAACTGCAGCTCATGGACGTTCTAACACTTGCACCCCAAGGCAACTCTGCTAACATGTATGGAGGAACGCATTACTGAGGAGGTAATGACATTCACATACTACAGAGTACTATGGGCTCTACAGGCAGAGCTCTGTCTCTACCCTTTCCCATCCCCCACTCTGTGTGTGTGTGTGTGTTTCTGTGTGTGTGTGTGTCTGTGTGTGTGTGTGTGTGTGTGTGTGTGACAATATTTACAGTGCTGCTGGAATCAGAGTGCTGATAATAGGCCGTCTCAGTGTTTTATGAGGCTAATGGGCAGGCCTTCCTCATCTCTCAGCCCAGCGGGGCGGCTGGATCTGCCGGACACTGATAACACACATCAGATGGGCCGGCTCAGGTCCCCACACAGCTACTCAGAAACACACACACACGCTGGTCTCCACACCAAGACACAGAGTTGCTAATGTTGGCCTTCACCAATATACACTGTCCATTTCCTGACCAATACAGACAGTCAGTGGTGCCCAGCTCAGTCTGTCAGTGTCTAGCCCATAAACTGACCACATTATGCTCTTTTCTCCTTCATTCAGAAATCCATTTTTTCCATCAAAATGATATGTGAATTATGCTACCTGCTGCTGGTGACTATACTGTATGTTAGTCAAGTATTAGTCCTGTTGAAATAAGCGGTACATTAAACTATGCAGAAACGACTTTCAAGTACTTCACTTCACCGCCAACATGGCATCCAATAACTAGTATTATTATCTTGACATTAATCAAACAAAGACAACAGACATGGTGAGAGTGAGGAACACAAATAGTCTTTGATTGAGAGTAAGGTGTCATGTAGGTGTAAGGAGTAATTATCATTACAGTTAGTGCTTGGTTAATAAGAACGTCAGCTGACTGACAATAACCCAAAACAGTAACTAGTCTTTACATGTATGGAGGTTAACCTGATAGCTGTAGCATTAATAGCCTGGAAGCTGATACCATTACTGGATTGGAGTGGACTGGATTGGATTGGACAAGTGAGCATTAATGAATGATTTTGGGTTAAAAATAATGTGTTACCATATCCTAATGTCAGCCAATAGGTTTATGCTGTGAATTCAATTTCATTGGAGATATCATGGCTCACAGCTACCTACACAAAATTAGCTTTGTGAGGCCAAACTGGAGGTTAGCAGGAGCATGCTGTGAGAGAGAAGGGAGTGATCTACACATGCAGGGTCAGTGCAACTGTTCACTGTGTGAATTCACTGAATGATGCTCAGGTGGAAATGTCACCATAAGGCAGCAGTGCGTCATTTGTGTTAAAACAAATGTCAGGCGCAAATCCTGGGACTATGTTTACGATTGAGATGAGAATGAGTGCTCATGGCAGGAGGGGTTTATGGGGGAAAGGTTTATCTGAAGGGTGAAGGAGCCCTCATGGAAGATATATAAGACGGAGAAAATCCTATGTTGCCATATTGACCCTGCTTAGACTCTGTCTATATTTACAGGTCTGCACTGCATCGCATTGATCTCCCATGAAGCCCTTGCTAGCCCAACAGGGCAAAACTCCATTGAGCTCACAGCACCTTCTTATTGTACATCTTACATCCAGCCTGTGTTGTCCATAGTATGTTACACACATTGGCTAAAATGCAGTCTTCCCATTACATATCACACCATGTCCTACTATTCTCCTTTACCCATCTGGTTGCTGAGGCAAAAGGGGAAACTGTTTTCCAAAAGGTAAAATTGGGGGCAAGGCTGAACATTCAAGCTTCTACAGATGTTTTGAACTGTTCGCCTTTTATGGAGTACAACTGGCTTGACATTTTCATAAATAAAATAGGTAAAATAAACAAATAAAGGTAAAAATAAACAGGATAAAATATATTGATAGATAGATTTTAAAAATGTATGCAACTTAATTGTCCGTGTGCCAGAGTGTCACTGGCATGTTCTGTGCTCGTGGGTTTACTACTACAAACTAGATAGCATTAGACAGATTTTATGCTGGACATATTGCATATGCTTCGAAGTGTCTCTGGCTCACTGAAGCATCAACAAAGGTTCAAATGAGATCAAACACACTGAATGGGCCAATTCATATGCTTTCTGCTGCCACGTGAGATGTGGACATGCTTACACTGCACAGCACTCAGTGGGCCCTTTGGTCAGTGGTGCTGCACCTGTTAGCCATTCTGGATTATTTCCCCGTCAAAGCCAACAATGGCAGGAGACAGTCATCAGGCCCAACAATAGCAGCTTTTGTAGCTCAGTTAATGTGAAAGTCGGAGGGCCCGGGCACTTCAGCTCAGCGCTGGGCCATGGAGGTGGAGGCCCACATCAAAAAGGTGCTGCATTAGGTGGTGCTCTGGACAAAAACCCTTTTGAACATTTCTGTGACAACAGAACGGCACAACCAAAGACAAAATTGCTAATTTTATTTTAGCAGCGAAGTAGGCTATTTTAAAAGGCTATTTGTTTTGGTTTCAGTATGCCGGTTTTTCTAGTTTTGTTTACAGAAATCTATTATTTCCATATACATTGTGAAAAGACCTGTTGCTAGCTCCAACATTTTGCAGAGCTTCAGATGTACATCTATAGGACATTTGTAGCACAAGTTATGCCTGGCTAATGATACCCTGTACCAAAAATCCTTACTTATGGTAAAGCTTATACACAAAGGCTTATTTTCAAAATAATAAAACAGTCACAATTAAAATAATTTGCAATAATGTAGAAAATTCATGTTTATTTCCACAGTGAATTATCCAGTCATATGTCATTGTCAATATATTTCAGGCTATTGAGGGACCAAAGTGTATGGTTTTAACCATATGAAAATGTTTCTGTATGGTTTTAACACCATCTATACAGTTGTGTTTAATATTATTATACTTGTGAAATGTACCTGGTTTTGAGACTATTTCTCAGTAACCATTTGAAGCAAAAATGCTTTTCCTATGAAAACCCATCCATTTAGGACCTTCACAATGCCTACTCAATGTCTGGCTCAGCGCTCTTGTCTGCTGGTGGGGCCAATAGGAGAAGCCTAACAAGGTCTGCCCTGATCAGAGGGAGCCGGTGGTGGGGTGCGACGGGGCAGAACATGCCCCCTTGCTCCCCCCAGCGGGGTGTGGATGAGCCGGAGTGACAGCCAGAATCACCTTCAGCAGACGTCTCCCTCAGCCCTCCCTGAGCGGCGAGACCAGTGACGCCTGCTGAAAAGTTGATGAAAGCCAAGTTAACATTGATTTCCAATGGTGAGCCACACTCAAATTTAATTGTTCTCAGCCCGGGTTGCAGTACAGGTAATTCTTAATGGATGGAAATCGATCGTGGATGTTCCACATATACTGCTATAATGGAAGCGATGCCACAAGGTGCAACTGAAGTAAATAAAGGGGGGAATTTCTAATGAAGATTCTGAAAACAAGTTTCTTTGATCTCTTGGAAAGCTTAGAAACATCTCTACCAGGGATACAGTTCTGTGGCTTTAAAACAGGCAGTAAAATGCCATGGTGCTTAATGACATTAGAATAAGATACATTGGATACATTAGAAACAATCCTTTATGAATACTAATGTATATCCTTATGTCTCATTCCGTGCGAAGTTGCAATCTAAAAGGAGAAATATCCCATGAGCAGCCACAGGAACAGGCAGGAGAGCTCAGTGAAGCTGTACACTATGGAAACCAGCGTGACTGCTTCACCACGGCTTGTCATTCTCTGCAGGGACTCTGGCCTTTGTGCTCGTCCATTTCCCTGCCAAGCAGCAGGCACAGGAGAGACTCTGTCACGAGGCCACATTGTCATGGGAACATGTCCGCCACAGCTGATGCTTTTTGGGGTGGGGGTGCTTCGGAAGCGTTCCAGACAGGTGAGACACCTTTCCTGTGCCAAGCCTGAAGCCGAAGTCCAACTCCCACGGGTTGACTGTGCCCATGTGCCAGACAGGCCAACATCCCCCCTCATTCTGAGCCTCTGTCACACAGTGAGATATGTGCCATGGAGTATGCAAAAAGACTCCCTGTGTGTGTGTGTGTGTGTGTGTGTGTGTGTGTGTGTGTGTGTGTGTGTGTGTGTGTGCATGTCTGTATGTGACAAACAGAGGGTAGCTGACCTCATTGTAGACATAATCACACAGATCAAAACTGAGTTTCTTTGTTAGCATATGTCTTTTCTTTTCTCTTATTGTCACTATGTTATTTATATAAGTATTTTCGACTGTCCTTTACAAAAACAATGACAAGATGCTGTGGCAAATACTGGCAATTACCCTACAAGCCACGGCCCTCCGTGAGAGGTGGTCCAGAGGCAGAGCTTCCTGTAGCGCTGGAGCTCGCGCTCATTGTGCTTTAGCATCACAGGCAGGAGGACTCCACAGCACAGCACAGCACAGGTGACAGAATGAGAGAGAGATAACAAGCCGCCTGTCTCTGGTAATGACACAGCAGGCTTAGGCCTTCCCTGCTGAGCACTGTGCATACGCATTCAGTGTGTGTGAGAGAGAGACAGAGACCGAGAGAGAGAGAGAGAGAGAGAGAGTTTGTGTGTGTATGTAGGTATGTGTGTGTATGTGTGTGTGTGTGTCTCTCTCTCTCTATGTGTGTAATGTGTATGTGTGTAGATAATGTGCATCTGTGTGTAGGTGTGTGTGTAGGGGTGTGTGTGTGTGTGTGTGTGTTGCTGGACACACCAACGTGTTTGTTCCCTCTTGCATAGATATCAGCAGCAGCCCACTGAGGTGGCCATAGCCTGGGCTTGCAGCAGGATCACTACAAAACACTGATCAACACAGCTGCACACTCACCATCTCTCTGGACAGAGTCCATGCGCTCCAGTAATTCCTCTGTTTTCTTCAGTCTGAACAAAAAGACTACAGTGAGTATCAAGTGTAGGCCTATACAACAATATGTAGTACCAAGTTGTTTTTGTTTCACACATGAATTGACTGAAACTTCCACCTAGTAGGCTACAGCTGAAGGACTAAACTAGGTCTAATATCCTGCAACACGGGAGACCAGAGAGAGCAAGAGGTGAGGTGGAATACCCCGACCTTTCAGAGTGTGATTCAGCAGCAACTTTCTCACTTCAGCTTGATTATCTCCAGTAAACCCTGACACAGCAGTTTGTTGACCCACTGCTTGTTACAGGCAGATCTCCGGCTCCATTTAAACTTTGCTGATGCACCGCTCCCCATCCTCAAGATGTCTGGGAGGGGGAAAAAACGCTGTACAATTTGGCACTCCATTGTCCTCGTGGGCAAATTGTGGAAGCACAAGTCTCTCCAGGCATCATCAGCAATCTTATCTGCTTCCTGATACGCATCTCCCAGGAGGAGCAGAGAGAGTGCTGGGACCTGATGGCAGATTACATTTAGCCAAACTCCTGACTCCCCCATTCTTATTCATGGGCCTCCCCACTCCACAGCCTGGCAGCGCTAATCAGCCTCGCATGATGCGTGGGGCTCAAGCTCATTGGGAGACGAGGAAGTTCCCTGCACAAAACAAAGGCCTGTGTGTCCTCTGCATTGTCTTTCTCCAAGAAACACGATAAAGGCAGTGTCCGCTGGAGGACATAGTTTTAGCAGTGCTCCGCTCTAACTGCCCCTTAACAACAGCGAGCTTCCTTTTGGACATAAATGAGAGTGAATGAGAGCTCTGTAGAATATCAAAGGTCTGCAGAGATGATCGTGGCCTTTGGTAAACCCACAAATGTTTTAGAGACTGCATGTAAAACGTCTACTCCTTTTAGAATGAGAATGTTTTCGCGCGTGGATGCTAATGTTGCTCGTGTAGACAGCCTGAGCTGCGAGATGCTAATGGCGCTCGTGTAGTCAGCCTGAGCTGCCAAAAGAGCATGTCATGCGCTGTCGCCATGACACTTTGAGGAAGAATATGATTGGCAGGCTTTGTTTATCAGCTGTAAGACACTGAAATCCCAGTAACCATTCGGATGGTTTATTTATTCATGCTTGGTTACAGAAACAGAGGTATCACTAAGCAAGCCGACATCATGCATGCTATGGCTAATCCTATTATCCTGTTGCTGTAAGTTCTGTGGAACTGTGACATTAAACTTTCCGATCCAAATTAGCATTGGCTCCCATTGGAAAGTAAACTTTTCATGGATCATCGTTGTCCAAATGTATTGTCTCCGCTGAATGTTCCATCAGTAAAATAAATGCCTGTTTAGGTACGCTCGCTTTGAAAAGAGATTATCTCCAGGCTAAAAACAATAATCAGATGTCTCACCAGGTTTTACTGCAATCTAATTCAGAGCAATCCTAAGCTGTTTAAATGAGGCTGTGATCATATTAAAACACCCTCTGCTTCCTGAAAAGTCACACTGAACAAGCTCATTGGGAGACACTGTCTCTGGAAGGAGACACAGCCAAGCAGACAACGGCATATCCAAGCTTGTATCCAGCTCTTTAAGAATGCAGGGGGGGGGGCAGGGGGGTTATTTACCAGAAAGACCTGCCCTCTGGTCTGCCCTGTGTGTGTATTGTCTAGCAGTCTGTGCTCTGGACTCGAGCGCCACATCAGTGCTGAGAAGTGACTGCGAGACGGAGCTGGCGTCTGCACTCGCTAAGGGCCAAGTTCACACAGAGACATTTTAAAATGCTGCCAATGAAAACAGTTTTGCCCCAAACAGCTTTTGTATACAAACAGAAGCATTGCTCCCAAACCACCCCGCGGCCAGCATGCTGTCAAGCTCGGCGGTTGGAGCGGTGCGGAGCGGAGCGTTGCGGTTGTGGAGCAGCGCAGAGCAGCTCGGTCTGACACGCTGGAGAGCAGCTCCCCGCTAGCGGCGGGCAGGCGGGCGAGGGAAAGCCGAAGGTCAGCTCCCGCCCTCGGGCGCGCTCATTTGCATGCGTTTGGGGCGGACCCCGCCGCTGCTCGGCTGCTGGCTCTCACAGCAGGCCTTCATTTCCATAATTGATGAAATATGATAATGATGCAAGCTGGCGCGGGCTGCTGCTGGCTGATGCTGCTGGTGTGAAGCGGAGGCCTCTCTGGAGGACGAGGCCCAGGGGCCTCAGAGCCAAACGGTGCCTGGGGTGCTGAACAGTGGATGGAACTGGGCTTTGTTTCTTCTATGGACTCACATTCCTCTACATGCCAGATGTTTTATTATTCTTTACTTTTGGAGTGCTATAAGCTCTGTTATTAGCTTATTTTTGGATGTGTTGTAATCTTTAGGAAATGTCTGGTAATAAGATAAATTATTTATTTTGCCATATAGGAATAGTTTTTGGTTGAGTTCTGAGCTACGGTTTGTTTGGATATATATGTTAAATGCTGTTCATCCTAAACCATTTTTGGTTACATTACTAATACTCATCAGATACCTAGCTTGTTTACATGTATTTCTTCATAACAGAGGCATAACATAAGCATAACGTACTGTAATCACAAACCTCAGGCTAAATAGAATGAGATTTCTGTGAGAGTTCCATTTGTGAATCCACCAGAACAGCAGTGGTTAAATCATACATGTATGATATTACAGTGTTTCTAAATCTCACCACATCAAGAATGTAAATGTTTTACAGTATTTAATGATTTTCTGCTCTACATCAAAACCAGCATGATTAATATTTAAATAAATATCTAAATGTTTTTCTGGCTTAAAAAAAATCTTGAAAGAGCATAGGGCATAGCACTCTCCCACGCAATACTCAACAAACCACGCGCTCTCTCTCTCCCTCTCTCTCTCTCTCTCTCTCTCTCTCTCTCTCTCTCTCTCTCTCTCTCTCTCTCTCTCTCTCTCTCTCTCCCTCTCTCTCTCTCAGCTTGTGCCCTGCTCCCCATGCTCCACATGCAGGCATATGTTGTGTGAGTGCCTGGACGAGTGCCACATGCTGCAGCGCTGCCCTGCTCTCTGCGGCGGCCCCGTGCCACCTGTGCTCTCTCTCTCTCCCCACTCGGCTCCGCACGATGAGCCCAGGGCACCACAGGCCCCGCGGGCCCCCGCCGCACACCTGTGACACACGCCGGGGCCTCTCCAGCCACGACTCCCAGCCACGCTCACTCCTGTCAGCCATCCAAGTCCCAGAATAAACAACCTATTTACATCTCATTCCACCTCATTTCTCAAGTGCTGAGGGAGGGAGTGTGTGGGGGGGGGGGTGAGGCTGAGGACGTCCTGAGGCAGTGTGTGTGCTGACATTTTTGTTTAATTGCTAAAGCAGTGCCCAGAGTGGAGAGAGTGAACACAACACTGCCATCACAAGTTCAATCTTCACATTTCAGCCATTTCTGCAGGTGTCACCTTCCTGGGCACGCATGTTACCCCACACTCAGAGTTTCTCTGTTTCCTAACTCAAATCTCAGAGCTGGAGAAAAAGCCCATTCTCTCTGCAAGTGCCAGGGCTCCTAAAAATATAGCTCTCATGCCTTGCTGCTTTCTTATGAGGTAATGAAGCATCCTGTTCCTATTACACGGTCAGGAAAATAACATCATTTGTCACAGCAATTCCTATCTTACGGCAACACTGATTGCTTTATGAAAGTAAATTGAATGGCTGTTGGTGTTATGAGAAGCCCAGGCACTGGGGAAACACTATATGGATAGTGGCGTACTGACTTCATCTGTGTATTAATAGATATTTCACCGCCTCATATCTCCATCTAAATCAAACAGAGGCAGATTGGATGGCAGTCACTGTGCCTGATGAACAGCACTCACCTGTGACTGCAGGAGTGACCCGCCATTGTTGCACTTCCTGCTTTGAATTCTATAGCATCCTTATCAGCAGCAGATATACCATTTAGCATTGTCATTCAGCCGTCTCCACTATGTGAATGCAATCAGCGTGGAGGATATTACCACTCATCTTATTGAACGATAGCAACCTGAATCAAAGTGAAATTAAAATGCCTTACAGCTATAATGTGCTCCATCCATGCGTACTGATGACCTTGCCGGCTGATATCATCCACTGGAATTAGTGCCCTGAAATGTGTTGAATCAGATATTGACTAAAGAAAACCTATCTTGTACTGTTACTGCAGCATTGGAAATGATTAAGGGTGGTGGTTATTTGGAGGGCAATAGTTAACAACATCATATAGACAGGTGCAAGTATTTAGTTTTCCTATGCATATATACATACAATACAATACAATACAATACGTATATATCTTAACAGTAACACAATTGGTTCTTCATCACTTTTGATAAAATAATGTGCTATGCTACACTGAGCATACTAACATTGTCATACTAACATTGTCAACACATTGTTGAAGACTGGTTTGCCCAGTCATCAGTTCCATAGGATGTTGCCACGCAAGGCCTGAGAGCAAAGCGCAAGGCTACATGAAACACAGTATCAATCTCTTCATCTCTCTGAAGCGCGCACATCCGAGAGGAACTGTCTTGTCTGTGACGTGTGACGTGTGAGTAAGGCAGGGGCAGCGCTCAGTTCCACGGCCCTGCTGATCAGATAGCACGGTGGCAGGGCCCTATCAGAGCACTCCATCTGGAGCTACCGAGGCGTGGGCTGCAGGTTTGCGTGCAAACACAGCAGGCAAACAGTTACATGTAGGTAGGCAAGGACAGATCTGATGCTTATCCTGCTAGCGTGCAGCTGATAATGCAAGGCCTTGGTCATTTTCTTAGGAAATATTGATATTTCATCAGGGCATTGCTCAGTATTGTTGAGTCTGACATTGTATGTCATTGAAATATCTTGATTCCAAACAGGCCCCATGGCATTTTGATTTGGTTTTGCTGTCAGAGGAAAAGAACATTATGACATTAAGTATTATGTTTATTACATAATAATTGTTTATTATGTTGATGCCATTCAATTCTGACTGTAACAACAACAACAGCAGTGGTCACAAATTGGAGTTCCTTTGGGGTTTGTTTGAAGGCCAAATGGTGTGGGTACACCTGAACACAGGGATGGACCACATGTCCCACACTAATCCTCACGACACATATACACTTGCATGTGTGTGTTTCACACACACACACACACACACACACACACACACACACACACACACACACACACACACACACACAGAGAGAGAGAGAGAGAGAGAGAGAGAGAGAGAGAGGGAGGCCTATAAACAAATTTTTAAACTAGGCCATGGCAGCGGCTTCCTGCCTGGCTCAGATGTGCCTCGTATCTGGAGGTGGGCGGCCTCTGAGGTCCTGCTGGGGAGGCCAGCACTTGGTGCCCACCTGGTCCTCACGGTGCCCGGCCGGCGGTAGCGCATCACCTTGGTCCTTCAGCACAGCTGACGTGGGATGAGCAGATGGGCTGCTTTGAAAAAACACACTAAATAGTGAATCTTGGAAATGGTTTTGAAATTAATGCGGTAATAAGTAGGGTGCTAGGCTGTTTCCTGCTGCCACAACAGTGTGCTTTGTGATGTTTTTCCTGCCACAACAGTTCCACAGATACCAAGCTGAGGCATCTAAATAATTAAAACAGAGTGTAGCTTGCAGTTCTACCATTCACAGGTTTGTTATTGACTTAAGCGCTAACTGTGTTTCTCACCATGGTAAACATGGCCCTAATTTTTGTCCCCGAGGATTTCCATGCTGGCACAAGCCCGCTGATTGCAGTTGGGATCCAAGACATGACTCAATGTTTCTGGCACAGAATCGAGTTCTTGGGCAGCGTCTCATTTCAATAAAAACAGCATTCTGCTTCATTAAATGCTAAGTACAGCACAGTCTCTCCCAGTGCTGTACAGCTCCAGCACAGCACAAATATTGGACAGATGGGATACTAAAAGAGAAAGACTGCATTGAGATATTATGCCATGTTACGTCTTCTGACTTACAGTGTCCTATTCACTCACTTGACAGCTCCACTCTCTAGTTAATATGGCAACATAATCGCCCCCTAAATAACACGGAGAGGCAGAGCGCACTCCCATATTTGGATAGCTCTCCGTGGTTTTGTGGGGTGTTTTTAAAGGGCCCCGCCTGCTCTGAAAGGCTGCCTCACCTCCCCCCTGACCACCGCGCTCTCCACTGGGCTCCTGGGCTCCCATGAGCGCTCGCTCCTCCAGCGGACTCGCTGGGTGATGGTCTTTCCGTGCTGGCTGCCAGCGGGAGCTCCTGCAGTCGGACGCCGCTCCACCCCGACTGTGCAGCACCGTCAACCAGGGGCCTGCCCTGCCAACCTTGACATGTGTGTCCTGGACTGGGCGCTGTGCTGCGGCCGTGCTGGGCCTCGCGTGTGGACTTCCAGTAAATGATGGGGCTGTGGCATTGACGGATGGTCTGTGGCTCACCAGTCCCCCATAATTACAGGTCTGCTGTAGGGCTCCCAGGCCCCGCTCGGAGTTCTGGGAAAAGGCAACACAGATGGAGCTATGAGGCACACACACACACACACACACACACACCAGGACACTCAGCAAGTGCAGGCCTGTCGTGGCAGCAGGGGCACTGAGTGCAACACACACACAGACACACACACATACAAACACACACACACACACACACTTAAAAACACACTCAAAAACACAGGCCATTTTTAGAATCTTCAACTTTGTGTAAATCATGACAAATCCTACTTTCACCAGAGCAATAAAAGCAGCATTTTAACTACAGCCTCTGGCCACTTTGGACTGATTCCATTTATGAGATACTGGACTGGTCAATATTAAATTTGCACCAGAACATTAGATAATGACCGTAAACCTTCCAAAAGTCTTTATACTCTCTTTGTAGGCCTACTGCAGTGTTTCACAGCAATAGGACTAAGTAGTAACTGCAAATATTGCAAACATTGATATACTGTATTGTTATACTACAGGCTTTTTTAATGGTGTCTTGTGCCATACTTTTTTCTGCTGTGATCTTCCTCATGTTAGCCCAGAGCTGCCTGCACTGCATGGTTCACAAGCAGATCAGAGGGAGATGCTGTCCATGGCTTGGCAGAGAGGCAGAGAGGGCATGGCCGAAGCATAGTGTGCACTTTAAGACGCACAATATGGGATTACTTCAATTATGGCCTCTGCAGCTCAACAAAGGTATTAGCCTGAAGTCCAGACCTCTCAACAGAGCCACCAGCCCAGGCACATTCACAAGACATCAAAAAAGCACTCCAATTTCCATCAGATTGCAATCTCTCTAATGTAATTCATTAGAGTCAATGTGATAGCCAAGATGTATGGCTGCATGTGCAGCTTAAAGTAACAGTCACTAAAATTCTCTGAGACCAACAGCATTATAACAATACAGGCCCTTATAGGACGTGTAGATTTATGCCCTGTACTGCCAGCTTCCCGCACCCTCAGCCAGCATCAATATTTGCTCTGCGGAACCTTCTGGAGTGATTGGAAAGGCATTCCTGCCTTCTGCAGTAGCTATTCAATGAAAGGGCTTCATCCCCTGTGCCCTTGCTTTCTCCACTTATTTGAGAATAGAGAAAAGAGATGACATCACACTCATAAGTGACTGGGTACTGTCCAACTCTGATCCTCACAGCTGCTGCACTCTACACCAATCTCCAGCCGACGTCATAGCTCGTCAACCAGACGGGTATTTTCAACTGAACCAAAACCCCCTGAGTGCACAACTGCGCTTTGGTGACAAATACAGTCCCTCCCTGTTGGTGAGGTGAACCCTATGATTTGTATAAAATATATTGTTGTTGTAAATGTCATTGGAGGAAGGGCTCACTGAGAAGAGATCCATGGTCAAGAAGAGTTCAATTTTACATGAAACACTGGTTTATATGTTCCAATCACAAAGTTGAATGACAGCCTCAGCTTGTTCCCAGAATTCGTTGTATATAGTTGAGCCGATTCTCAGAGAGGCCGTCCTTTCAATTTCCAAGCACTGTTTTTAAGTTAAATTGCTAGGCTGTGAAGGATGTTAGAGCATCACTTTCAGTGTCACTGCCATGAATCATGAAATTATCATGAAATATTTAAATACATCCCTTGAACGATATAAAAGGAAATGTGATGTTTTTCTCCTCAGTACGTGCAATTGCTAAATCCATGTATATCTTCCAGTTTGATTTGTCTCCCTGTCATCCTGATGGGCAGGGGTTTATCCATCCTCTCCTCCATTCCAATGAGGCAGTTATCTCCAGACAGACGTCGTCTCAGAACTGCGGGTGAAGTGTCTCGGCTGAGAAGGTGACATCTGGAAGTGGGCCGGAGGGGACCAAGGCGGACACCAGTGATGTGGGGTCACAAGGGTCGTTTCATTTGCACATTATAATTTACATGGGGAAGGACCTGATTAGGCTACCCCCCACCACCCCACCACCCCACCCGTCTGAGTGATGGTCCAGGCTGCTGCGCTTCCTGCTCCTCGGCTGGCTGGCCCTTAGTCAGATTACATGCACGGCACAATTACAGCCTGGGGTGCTTAGTAAACACAGGACGCTGCGCTGTGCACTCCCTCATTTCCCTTCCTCGAGCTTGTCCATCATCCTTGCCTCATCTAACCTCTGTAATTGCGGGTTGCTGTTTCGCCTCCTGCTGAAAGCGACGCACGCCTCTTGCTCACGATATGTGAGCGACCGGCAACAAGACAGTGATTTCATGGGGCAATCTATTATCCCAGATCACCGATCCCTGGCTCAGATATGGAGCTGCTCGCTGTCCTTTCTGGGTGGCTGGTTTGAGCTCAGAGTAATGAGATGAGCTGGATTGAGTCATCATCCAGTGAACAGGTGAAACTCCTAGAAAGGAGAACTATGGGGAATCAAGTGTAACAGGCACCATGCATTCTGTGCTATAACATGCATTAATTTAGTATCGCAATGACTTTCATCTACAAAAATCATAAACATATTAACATTGAGTAAAACAATATTA
This sequence comes from Alosa alosa, assembly GCF_017589495.1. Classification (NCBI taxonomy): domain Eukaryota; kingdom Metazoa; phylum Chordata; class Actinopteri; order Clupeiformes; family Clupeidae; genus Alosa; species Alosa alosa. Next base: position 30,906,258 of record NC_063201.1, on the reverse strand, counting down.
TAATATAAAACTCATGTCTGGAACAAAAACACTTCTGTCCATAGACATCCTAGGCTGACATACTTTTGTGTCAGGAAATGCACAATGCACTACATCATTTGATGTTAAACTTGAATTATGCCATCGAAAGTTTATTTTGTCCAAGAACAGTTGTGCTATATTATTGTTGTCATTAGGGGAAGCATGATATGCACAAGGTCCTATACATTGTGTGAGTCAGCAAGGAGGAAGGAGAAATTACTTTCATGAAAGCAGTGGCTGTGTACAGAAATGTTTGTACAGACTTTTCAGCTACCAAAGTAAAGCTATAATCAATTGAAACTGCTTCTCATATATGCAACCAATCAGGTGTATGAATATAATAAACAGCAGAGAGCTCTTGACCACACCCTGCCCAAAATATGAGAATGTAAATCTAATCATGTGATGTTCATGTCAAAATTGATCCATAAGTCCAACAAGATGTCATTGTAGTGTGCGGTTGTAGTTCTCACAAAAAGTACTATGAAGACTTGAGCTTCCCCCTCATGTGGCATTCCCTTCCTTATTCCTCATGGTCTGCCATCCATTATTTTGCCTTGTTGCACTGTCAACATTATGAATTTGGTTTTCAAAAACGTTGACTCTCACAATTTATTTCAGTCTCTCAAATAATGTGGATCAATTAATGTGGATTAATATTTCCGGCAAGTATCTTCACACCTGTCATATTAAGAAGCCGTCCGAATGACAGAAAGTGGAGACAGTTTTATCTATGCATTGCTTGTACTCCAAAACATTTAGATTCACAAGGCATCCCACATGACCTGTTTGTCATTTTGGTAGCAGTTGTGAAAGACAATAGACTTACATAAGCAGAGGGGCTAGGTCTCTAAGTTTACACAAACTGCCACAGTAAAAGTGCAATAAAGACATTTTAGCCTAGTTAAAAAAAGAAGTTAATTCTGTAATATGTAAATGTGTTTATGTTATGGGCTGGAATCCATATAAAAGTGTTTAGAAGTTTTGAGACTCATTCAGCGTTGACCTGGCATATCAATCTGCATGAGTCTTCCATAAATATGACTGGAAGGGCTGGTCCTCTCCCGACCTGGCTCCCTGCAAACAATAGCAACGACACATTGCTGTCGTTTTGTGAGATTCCCTCTGATCTCGTCCTGGCCTGCCATGCCGAGTATGAGCCCGTCTCCCTGCAGTCAGCGCGCGGCGTCCCTGTCTGTCACATCCTGCCAGGCAGCCTCTCATCAGCGCAGGGCCCCTCTCTGGGCGCGCTCCCTGGAGAGTCGGGCTCCTCTCTCCTGGCATCGCCGCTCACACCAGCCACCTGTCTGAAACGATTGGGCTGCGCTCACCACGGGCTGTTTTTTGCTCCTTCGCTTCCACATGCTTCAAACTGGCCCCCATGAGGACGGGGAGACCAATGCTCAGTGTCATGTGTGCTAGCAAGCTCCAGCTGCAGCTCTAGCGTCCTCCCAGCGTCCATGCTGTTCGCATTTCGTGCGCGGGATTTTTCACTGTCACCCTTGTGGTTAAATGTCCACATGCTTGCAGAGGCTTCGAACATGTTTGTGCACTTTGAGGTTGACCTTCATTTCTCATTCAGTCCTGCTGCTTGTCAACACACAGCCTCCATTTGGCCCTGAGAGGGAAGTGATGTCCTCCTCCTGAAGCGCTCGTGGCGTTGGCCTTCACTGGGTGTGGCTCTCCAGATGTTCCAGTTTTAGCCAGGGCTGATACTGCTACTGGCTTAGGGGGGTGAAATGTTACCAACAGATGTTCTACTCCGGCAGAGAGAGAAAAAAAAAAAAAAACGAAACAAAAAATTAGAAAAGCATTTGACAATGCCATCTGGTCAGATAAATGTTTATTCTTTTGCCCACTGCTCTCTCTCTAAAATTCAACCAGACAACAGCTGCTTATCAACACAGAATGCCTAATGAGCTGAAATGTGGCGCCTTTTCTATTCTTAAACCGTGTGACTCCATTGAAGATATTCTTGAGTGTCTGCTCTGTTCTATTTGGGAGACTGGTGTTATGAGCACATTCACCCTGATTTGCTCCTTGTTTACTAATCACACAAACCCTTTCTGTTGTATGCGCTTTCACTCTATAGCATAGATTTCTAACGGAAGAACTTTAGGCTTCAGGGATAGCAATGGGAGGTGACAGCAGAGAGGCGGTGGCTCCAGTCTTCTCCAGGCATCTTGGTTGTACAGCACTGCAAACAAATCCATACCCACCCTCAGTGCTCAATCAATCCCAATCACTTGAGTTAATAAAAGTCAGTTGAATAGGTTTAAACCACTCTTTCTTTCTGTGAGTTACTCAGCAAATGGAGACATTCTGACCACACCACTGCTGGTTTCAGATGCTCGGGGACACGGGTAGCCAGACGGCACCTCTCTCAGTGGAATGCTGGAGCCATGCGTGACGAGGGTCACTATCAGCAACAGGCCCTGATATAGTGAGGAGTCCGAGACATGGCTGAGAGAGCTCTCAGGAGAGGAATGGTGTCCTCTGACAAAGAGCAGCAGCAGCTCTCTCAGATGGCTGTGTTTTAGTAGGCCATGCAACCAGCGATCCTTATTCATGGGGCATAGTCTACCCCAGGATGACGCAGAACCAGTGATCCTTATTCATGGAACATGGTGTACCCTAGGATGACACAGAACCTTTGAACTGTGATGGTTGCTGAGTTGAATACATTAGTGAACATGTTCTAAAGAGACAGAAATGACAAGATTATTAGTGCTAACATTTGAAAACTCTTCTCTCTTCACTTGCATGACAAAACATCAATACTTCTTTTCCTGTTCCGTGCCTCAGCTGTCTTTGGCATGGTCCAGTACCCTGAAAAATTCCCCGAGACCAGCACTGCATTTTAGCCACAACAACTGGGACACAAAGAGCAATCAATAAAGCTCTTAGCAGCATGGTTTCCCGCAAAAACACAAATCAATGCCCCTCATCGTGTATGCAAGTAAAACTCTTTTTTAGCAATATTCTATTCAACTATTTGTCAAATGCCATATTAGTGCCTATCGAGCATAGTTAAAAGGTCAGTAATTATATTATATTATATTATATTATATTATATTATATTATATTATATGTGTTTATTTACATTTCATTGTAGGATATGGTGGCATTTCATTTGACATATATTCAAATTCAGCATGGGAATGATCCTTCTGAGAAGCCTCTAAAAGCCCTGCTAATCACCTACACTGTTGAGAAGGGGAGTACACATTCTGATATGGGCCATTCTTGTGCTGACCCTCTCATGTTGCTCCCAGCTGGTGTGTCCCCTCTAAGCCTGGGAAGTGGAGCGCAGAGCACCAGGCCGGCTTAGCCTGCCTCTGGCTCACCCTTTCCCAGGGCCAGTGGCTGAGCCCCGCACTCCCGGAGAGGAACAGAGGCGCAGAGGCTGTCCCGAGGCCAAAGTGCTGACCACTTCCCAGGGAGGCCGGGGATCTCACTGATCAAATTATCGAATGGCGAGCAAAGCGTGTGCTGACAGGGTGGGATATCCAGCAGCCGGAAATGCCGCGGCCGAGCCCTGCCAGCCGAGCCCTGCCCCGCTCTCAAGGAAGCAGAGTAATAAAGCAGAGAGGCGCTCACACCCACCGCCCAGCGCCCACCGCCCACCGCCCACCGCCCAGCTCCCTGACCTTCGCCCGCTGCTCCTCACATCTCCCGGAGAATCCAGGGGTTATGCAGAGGGAGCCTGTGAGAACGCGCTCACACTCCAACCATTGCTGCGCTCACACTCCAACCATTGCTGCTCTCTGAATAAAATATAAAGAAACACATGAATACATTATTCCCAAGCACTGGGTTGTATAATGTGGGCTTTTTTGTGGTGCAAATAGTCCAAAAGCACTACCTTTGGGCATTGCCTCAGAATAGGCCCATGTGTGGAGCCTTGTACTACAATGCTGCATGTTTTGTGCATTTTGAAATCAAGCAGAAAAATATTAGAGTTATTATATCATATTTCTTTACCACTGAAACATTGACATGTAAGAGGTAAAGTAATACATTATGTTATTATTTCAGATCTCCTTTATTTCAAATGGAATGTTTTTGCCATCTAGCAGCTACCATGACCCCTTTGTCCCATTAATCATAAGCTAGCTGAGATCTAAAAGTGTAGGGCCTTAAAGTAATTTAAACATTTTTAAACTTAAAATGTAACATAAATTGTAGCATTTGCTATTTTATATGAGGAGCTGCACATGGATCACCTTAATAATGTTGGTGCTATTTTCTTAACAACACTTAGCCAGGCCCCTATTCTTGAGTTACATTGTGAAACAACAAAAGTAGAATTAAATCAATAGAAAGAGGATATTATCTACTCTCCAGATCAACATCATGACATTGTTTTACATTATATCTAAATTTACAGCCTAATTATTTCTTTTTATTAGTCTACACATGAGCGTACATTCATCAACAGATTATGAAGAGCATGAGATATTTTTAAGATACCTGTTGTGATGCGATTTAATGAGAGTTCATCCACCTTCTTAGATAGACTGTGAATTCTAAAAATGTATTTTGTAAAGTTGTGAAGGTTAAAGTCTATATTGGATAATTAAAATATCAAACAAAAAAAGTTTTCTTGAGCTTTTGTATGTCTGTCTGAAAGCTCAATAAACAACTATTTCTAACTCCAAAAATATGAGCAAGTGCCAAGTGAAGTAGAGTTTAAACAGAAATATAAAAGGCAAACGTAACACTCGACAAGTCTTATTCTCTATCAGAACTGATTCCATGAGCTTGAAAAAAATCAATGAGTGTGTGGGGAAATGTGTACATACATGCAGGAAAATCGATGGGCAAAATGATAAGCACGGCAGCCAGGGAGCAGAGAAATGCCCCTCTCTCCCGAAAAAACTGGCAGAAGACGAAACACAGGCGGATGCTGCCGGGTAATGGGTGGTAAACACAGATGAACAAAGTAGTCTCGACGCATGTATGGCCTGAAAAGCAGAGCCCGAATCTGAAAAGAGAAAGATCAGGGATCCAAATAGTTTAGGTAGTGAAGCGTTTCCGCCCCAACAAACGGATCACAAGATTAAACCCGGCACGGAAAACTAGTGTCCAAGGAGACAGGGAACATCAGCATCCACCTAATCCTGTGGTAATGGGGGTTATCAAAGCCACAGGCAGAAAAATAGCCAGCCCCTCACAGCTGAGGGCCATTTGCATAACACAACGCCTCCCCAACAATGTGGATTATGGTCTTATTGGTTTAGGTTCTCCTCGGGTCTCGTGTGAGCATGGCCGTATTCACACAGAAAAGCACCTAAATGTCAGTGGGCTTGTTGGGGTTTTTTGTCTTTTTTATGGGACAACAGTCTTCCTTTAGCAACTTAGAGAGGGAAGGAGAGGTTCTGTGACTTTTTCCTTGATATGGCCCTGATGCAGCCAACTCATGAGTGTTGTCTGGGTGTGTTGTAAGCGCTCCTCTTGAGAGGGACTTCAACAGAGCTGTTTAGTGTCGTCAATTCTGATTGTTCAAAGTGCAGTGGCATCACCAGCAGTGCCCAAATACTTCTCACACACAGAGTCAGTCCTCACTAACGGGAAGTCTTTTGCCGTGTAATCATGTGGAATTACAGATGAGGCCAGGTGTCCCATTTATTCAGGCCCACCACAAAATAATGTTATTGACTCTTATTAAGAGAGACTATTTATTGCACAAGAATCTGTTCAATAGATGTACCCATGTTGTTAAAGTCAAACTTAGATGGATCTCTACCAAATGGATATAAATGTTCAGTTATATGCAGCTTTATCTCTTTAATTTACCACATAATTTAAAGATCTAAAATGTTAATGTTATTAGGCTAGTCTGTAATAATTGCATGCCATACTAAACGATGAACCACATCATATTTTTCTATGAGGCACTCCCAAAAAGATGCTTTTTGGTTGTGAACTAATTTAGTTTACTTCATTTGACTGCTTTTATAAAATAATGTGAGGTCCTCTAAAATAATTGGAAAATTTATATTAAACTAACACAATGTTTTAAATGTGGGTAAATCAATTCTAGCATACAATGAATGACATAGGACAAGAGAAAAATAAAGCTCTATCTAAAAAAGCAATAGCAAACTGAGCAATACGCCAAAATGATGAAAACTGACAATAGTGGGTGAGTCAGACAGGAGTTTCCTGTGGCTTTTTATCCATTTTTTTAAATCTGCAATTTTCTTCCTCAGTTCAAAGACCATACTGTGCACAGTTGGGGGGCTTCAAAGCTTCAAGTCCACAGAACTGGGGGAGAAAAGCAGGCTTCTTCAAGGCTTTGGGCTCACAGACATCACAAATATCACTCGGCAAGCATCTAGAAACCAAACTTTTGTCAGAGCCGAAGCCCTCGTGTGCTGTGCCTTACCTGTCAGGGCTCCACTACAGCCGAGGAGCCACACAGCATTTCCTGCTCTGGTTAGGGCGGACATTTTGGATATGGAATTGGTCTTGGTGTGGCCTCACCCTTTGGTATTATTGGTCACTAGCGGGATAAATTCATCTCAAGGTATGTGATTTATGCATTTTATTTGGTTATTATGTGACATTATCTATTAATAGCCATACACTTGGCTGAGCATGGTGCATGTATTCTTTGTCCTGCTTTGGATTTTGGAGGTTTTGGGCATCAGAGAGCTCCATGCTTTTCAACGCATAGCAAGTTTTTTCTGCCACTATTTTTTTTTTCAGTTCTATGCTCTTCAATATCTTTGGGAAAATATGCCCCTGATTCACTTATGGCAGGCTGTAATTACAAGCTGCCTGACAATGATGAGTGTAGCGCTCTCCAGTTTCACTTTGTGCTATGGGGAGGATAGTGAGGTTCTGACCCCTGTCTCAAAGAATGACTGGTGTCCACCACTAAACTCTAGCACACCAATATAGTTTATGTGCTTGTATGTGTGTGCGCGAGCGTGTGTGTATGTCTCTGTGTGCGATGTGTATGTATATGTGTATGTGTGAATGTGTGTGTGTGTGTGTGTGTGTGTGTGTGTGTGTGTGTGTGTGTGTGTGTGTGTGTGTGTGTGCATGTGTGGGAGGGGATTGGCAGTGTGACTGATGTAAAATAATTATAGCTGTACAGCTGTGGTGCTGTGGCTGCAGTGTGCGAGGCTGGATCAGTAGGGGCTAATGGGGTGTGAAAGGGGATCGCTACCTGACTGCAGCGCCTCTTTCTCTGCTAAATAATGCAGGATGTGAGCGCCGTGTGTGATGGCTCGTACATACCGAGATGCTCCTGCACCCAATTATAAGAACGTCATGACAATTTTACCTGCCAAGATGACATGCTGGCTAATGCTAACGGCTCCTCATTACTTTCTGCTTTTATATATGGATAAATATATAAATAAATACACACATATAGATGCTGCTTCAGGTGCCTCGATGTGGCCCATCTGGGGACTGGCTGACTGAACGCCTGGAAAATACAGCAAGGTGAACATCCTGACTGATTTATATGTGAAATAATAGGGATCGTAATTCCAATTTGGCTCAAAATAGAGTGAGGAAATAAGTGTGCACTGATAAACAAAGTGTTACAAATTTAGCAGAAAACAAATGACAAATGTATAAACAAAAAGTATGTATTACGAGTGATGGGCAACGTGAAGATAATGTCAGGGTACAATTTTGAAGAGTAACTGGCTGATAAACACTGAATATTTGTTACAGTTAGTTTTGCTAAATAGATAATTATTTGATATGCCTTAATGTACTCCCATAATTTATTCAAACTATGAAGGCAGCTCGTCATTTCCTTCTCTGCAGAGCGATGAGGAAGAAGGGAGCGATGACGGATTCTTTTTTGCTGTATTTTTCCAGTGCTCGCACGCAACCCTCTCACAGGCATCACTGTCAGTTGTGTCATCATTTCATAATCAACACTCAAGTATCCAAACCATGTGATGTGACACCACATTTCTGGGGTGATCTGTGTATTTTTTTTTTTTTGAATCTCTTTCACAATCAGCTCATTGCACCGCATATTACTCATCAGTCTGGCAGTTATATGATTCACTGGATCATCTATTTTGGTATATTGCACATATTTTTATACAAGATACTGTAAGTTCATTAAGGTGGTTAAACCAAGAAATCAAGCACATCTCAAACTTACTTTTTTACTTTTGAAAATAAACCTAGAACAAATGAAACATAGACTACCTCTGAGCTCTGTATTTTATATTTAAGTTGACACTGACACTTCACAGACCCAATTGACCTGAGCTGGTCACTCACTGGCTCCAATTTCAATACTCCTGCATGTGTGAAATAAGTTGGGCTGTCTCATAAATATCTTATTGACAATGTTTTGTTTTTCTTTGACGTTCATCTGCATCCAGTGAATGATTAGTACTGACAACCAACTGAAGGTCCCGTTTGGGAGTGACCACTGCTGTGTCTCTCAGAAGCCTTGTGGAACCTGGACACAAAACAGGCTTAGCGAGCCTCTCACTGGCGCCGGCTGAGGGTCTTCGCCTTGTCTCTCTCAAAGTGATACGCCACGCCGACCCAGAGCCCTTTGTGAGAGCCCATGCTTTTATGGACAAAACAGCAGTGACAAAGCTTCTGGGTGTATTGTTCGTATGGACACTATGAAGCCGCCATTTAATAATGGTTGATTTCACCTCTTTTTTATTTTTTTCGTCCCAAACTAAATCAGGATATTAAACAAATGTAAGTCAAAAAACAAGTAAAAAATAAATTGAATTTCTAAAAAGTTGAAAACAATGTATGAAAACATATACAACCAGAGAATCTATTGATGAGTAATATCCATCCATTCCATATCACACAATAAAATAATGCTTTTATGGATATGCTGACAAAGATATGAAGGGCATAACATCTGAAAATAAAAAAATATAACAAACAAACAACAAACAAATGCCAAGGTCTGTGAACAGGAAAATACATGAATGAAATTTTGAACTACATCAACACTTGAACTACATTGAAAACTACATCAATATATATGTTTAATCAAATATAATAACACAAATCTAATGCAAATGACAATTTACAAAATACCTTACCACCCTCAGCCTCGTATTCATATTCTTAGACTGCACTGAAATGATTCAGATCTCACAGACTGACATAGATATTTTATATTGCGTCTCAAAAAATATAATATTACTTTATCACTGGTGGATATCTTGAAACAATATGTGCCTGTCAAAATAAATATTTGTAAAATATTGTTTCATTGAACAGGCTCTGATGGGAATGCTTCTGTGGTTCTAGCATCAGTAATAATAAGCTTAATAGATCCCAAATCACCTGCAGATGTCATGTCTAGTGTAATAATAAAATGCCTGTGCCATTTACACAGTGCCCTACCTCCTTTGCCCGTAACCTTCCCCCCTTACCTACACTTTACTACACATAAGTGTCATAGTTATGTAGACAACCACAGCTGTATTGGGAGCTAATATCATATTAACTTAATGACAGGGTCATTGATTGAAATGTAGTTATTAATTCAAATTAAGGCTCCTCTACATTGAAAACTAAAACATTGCAACTGTTTTTGCTGAAGACATGTTATTTGCATTGATTTCTGGAGTTGAAAGTTACCATGCAGATGCTGCATTGCAGAATTGTTTCATATTTTTGTGGAGGAAGTTTCCAGAATGTTCAGCTGTTTACTGTTATAACCATTATTCACACCACACACTCCAACATAACAGAAAATTATACTCCACACCATAATTATTAAAATGGCAGTATTTTTTGTTCAGTTAAGTCAAAAGGTCATTGCAAGGTACTCCATCACTTCTGGGATTTACAAGCCCTCAGGAAACTGAAATCTAATGCATTTTAGATACCTACCACTTTGCATAAGATCTGTCTATGTTTTCCAAGAAGTAAACATATATTTTACAAATACACAATGAGGACATGGTCAATCAAAATGTAAATGTGACATTTAGAACAGTG
>NC_063201.1:30891268-30893768 GCF_017589495.1 Alosa alosa | reverse complement strand
AGAAAGGACGCGTGACTGTGTAAACAGTTGGGAAACGTTCGTGCAGCCAGAGCCAATGTGTGTGGAGTGGAGTCGATGCATGGCCATGTTAGATGGTAAAGTTAGAAATGCGCTGATGCTCTAAGGTGCTTGCCTGTGTCTATTACAGCCTGCTGATTTGGTGTGTCTTGTTGTATGTCCCTCCATGAGAAATAAAATTTCTTCCCCTGTGATTTAATTCAGCAGACAGTCCTTACCATATTGCAGACACACACACATTACCTTGGTTCATGAGAGCAGCTATCTCTGTGTTTTACAGCAGATTCCTATCAGTCCTTCTGTGTTCAATAAAAAAGGTCGTAAAAGTATCAGCACAGTGTAACTCAGAGTCCAGAGTTGACTGGCAGGCATGCGTCATTGCACTAGTGGAGTAGTAGGTGTTGGGTAATCTGCTACGTACACTTCTGACTGAGCATCTAAAACATTTGGCTCACTGTGTTTGCCCTCTGGCTCTGGCTATTGTGTCCATGTGGCTTCTGAGTTGCTATACACCAAATCAGACTTCATGCTGAAATGCTCAAGTAGACACAGTATGTACAGAATTCATAATATTGTATTGTTAATATTATTGTAATGTTAGGAAATTCAAATCATAACTAATAAAACTACCAATCTAATTAACTCTGCAGGCTAATAAACCCTTCATAATAAACATCATGAGAAGAAGTAAAACAAAAATGGTTTCATTTGTGTTATGGAAAAAGATGATTTTGCTGTAATGCTCTTAATTTCAATACATACAGTACACATAAAAAACACACAAAAATAAAACATTTTGATGTTGACAGAAATCTAATGCTGCTAAATTCAGGAGGCAATATTAAATAATATTGATAGAAAATGTGAATTTTCAGACCTGGCTGAGATGGTTAACTACATTAATTCATAGTTCCCCCAACTACATAAAAATGCCTGATGAGGACCTCATGGCCTTGAGTTTTTATCATTTTTGAAAAAATGCCATTCTGAAAATAGGCCTTTTAATCTACACCTGAGAGTGCTCTCGACAGTGACCTTTTCAAAAAATTTAATTAGACAGTAGTAACTAGTGCTAGTTTTCAGCTAAACTAGCAAACATGTCTTTCAGTGCATGGTTTGTGCTAATGTGCTAGCTCACACATAAGAGACAAGCACACCTTTTCATGTTTGTTCTGTTTACATTACTTTACTGCTCTCCAGTCCTACCAATCAGGATGATGAGCCATGCTGTCCTTTAGTTTATTTATTCTTTGTAGTTACTCAGAATGATGTTGAGGCCTTTATGATAGCCATTCAACACAAGAAGGTGGATGACCTAGACACATTCCTAGTGTAATAGTCCCTCAGTCATGTTTAGTAGACACATCTTGCATCAATGAATGATTTTATAACCTGCCTTTATTGAAGAATATTTCAACGCAGGATGTGGTGTGTTTTATGTAAACAGCAGAGAAAACCATCATAATCTTTTACCCTGATTTCTTAATGTTTCTTATCATTTAGCAGATTGCTTTTGAACCTACACTTTCTGCTGTAATATTGGATCATCAAGCTGTTAACTTCTTGCCTATAATTATAGCACCTGATTCATGGCTCATGACCGTATAGCTTTACATCTGTGTGTAAGATGAAATACCAAAGACAATTACGCCTTTTGCAATAATAAGCATTTAACCTTTTCTCCTCCGCCTGAATCAAGGTGTGTGAGCTATATCATTTACCCAGGATTCCATTCAGGCAAGGGCTTACTTTCATAATTGAAGAAATATGCAAGGTGTAACACCTCAATGATTACAGGAAAAATAGGGTAGAATTCATGGTGTATTTAGTTCTCTTTAAAAAACAAATTAGTCACACAAACTGACGAAACTGGTGAGGATATCCTTGTCAGATGAGATATGTTCAGGTATAATAGCATTTTTCAGCTCGGGTTTCTGTTGGTGTATAGTTTATGGGATCAGTGCTTGTGTTTCTGGTGAATTTAACCTGTGGTAAAGGAGTTGTTAGTAACCATCAATTTGGCCAGGATCACTGATCCAATATAGCTAACCAACGAGTACAGACAAGGATATCCTCATGAGGTGAATTTCTCAGAGGGTTGACCTATGCTACATGGCATGTTACTGCGTCAGTGTGAGGTTCATAGCGGCAGGTGGACAGGCGTCCCCACTCTGACCTGCAGCACCCCATGCTGTAAAGACTTTATCTGAGAGCCATCAGACTTTAAATGGAGTGAAAATTGAGTTCAGACTGGCAGAGTGTGCTATTCTAAGACCAAGGCTGTAATCCTCGCTCTATTTGCAGTTTACTTCAGATGTAATGTTCCTCCCACTGCACAGCGACCAGCCTCCATTTCTACGCTGGACACAGAAAATGGCTGCTGACGTCCGCATGGAATCTGAGAGTAGATGCGATTGAGAAAAACATAATTAATAATTTTTTAAAATGTAGATTATTTAATTGCAGATTTTTTTTTATCAGA